>NW_027249608.1:0-117639 GCF_030848795.1 Temnothorax nylanderi | reverse complement strand
AAAAAAAAATACATTTCGTTTACGAAGAACGTTAAAAGCACTGAGGATAGACAAAAAAAATTGCATCAAATTAAGATTTATTGACTCATACAAATTTCTCACCGCAAGTCTCGAAAAATTAGCATCATATCTCAGCAAGGATAAACTGCAAATATTACAACGCGAATTTTGTGAATTAGCCACAGAAAATTTTGATTTGCTGACGCGAAAGGTGTATTTCCATACGAGTACATTGACTGCGTCGAAAAGTTGGAGGACTCGTGTTTACCATCCGCGCGACTCGTTTTACAGTTCATTGACAGGTGACACCGTATCCGAGAGCGATTACGAGCACGCCGTTAACGTCTGGCAGCGGTTCTCCGTTCGAACCTTGGGCGAATACAGCGATTTATATCTAAAGATCGATGTCTGTTATTGGCCGACGTGTTTGAAAATTTTCGCGATAGCTGCGTCGCGAGTTATGGACTCGATCCGGCGTATTATTACACTCTACCAGGTTTTACGTGGGATGCTATGTTGAAACATACGCGTATCAATTTCGAACTGCTCACGGACATTGATATGGTCATGTTCATCGAACGTGGTATACGCGGCGGTTTGAGTCAATGTTCAAACAGATACGCACAAGCCAATAACAGGTACATGCAATCTTATGATTCGTCGAAACCAACGTCATACCTGATGTATTTCGATGTAAACAACTTGTACGGCTGGGCGATGTGTCGACCATTGCCCTATGCAGATTTTCAATGGGTCGAAAACGTAACCGATTTTAATGTTATGGATGTCGCGTTGGATTCGCCCACGGGTACATTCTCGAAGTCGACATAGAGTATCCGCAGAATAAACACGACGCGCACGCCGACCTACCGTTCTGTCCAACGCGTGATAAACCGCCAGGCAAACGGCAGGAAAAACTTCTCGCAACATTATACGATAAGAAGCGTTATGTCATACACTACCGCAACCTACAGCAGTGTACGCACCACGGCCTTCGCGTTACAAAAATTCATCGCGTATTACAATTCTCTCAATCTCCATGGCTCCGCGAATACATCGAACTAATACAAAATTTAGAACACTGGCCAAAAACGATTTCGAGAAAAATTTATATAAATTGATGAACAACGCGGTTTTCGGTTAAAACTATGGAGAATGTTCGAAATCACGTTAATGTAAAATTGTTAACAAAGTGGAGCGGTAGATACGGCGCGGAGGCACTGATCTCGAAACCAAATTTTCACAGTAGGACCGTTTTTTCGGAAAATCTGATAGCCGTCGAACTTCGAAAACTCGAGGTTAAATTTGACAAACCTATTTACGTCGGCATGTGCATTCTCGATATATCCAAGACGTGTTTGTACGAATTTCATTACGAGTACATGTCTCCCCTGTATGAGGACATGTGTAGAATTATGTACACCGATACGGACAGTCTGATATATCACGTAAAGTGCGAGGATGTGTACAAGAACATGAAACGCGATATCGCTAAATTCGACACGAGCGATTACGCGATCGACAACGCGTACGGTATACCGCTCGAGAACAAGAAGGTGCCGGGCTTGATGAAAGACGAAAACAACGGTGCGATCATGACCGAATTCGTCGGGCTTAGAGCAAAGATGTACGCCTTGCGAGTGGACGGTAAGAAAGATACGAAAAAGGCTAAAGGTGTTAAGAGTAACGTCGTAGCCAGGTCGATAACGTTCGACGATTACACGCGGTGTCTGCGAGACGAAATTGAACTGACGCGACAGCAGGCTTGCATAAGATCGGAAAAGCACGAGGTGTACACCGTGAACGAAACGAAAATCGCTCTGAGTCCGTATGACGATAAGCGATACATTATACCCGATTCGACCGATACGTTACCGTGGGGACATTATCAAATACCCCCTCCGAAAACGTAGTGTATTGTATGTATAAAATGTAATAGTATAACGTATGTAATAGTATAACGTATGTAATAGTATAACGTATGTAGTAGTATATGTATGTAATAGTATAACGTATGTATGTCGTATAACGTATGTAATAGTATAACGTATGTAGTAGTATATGTATGTTGTATGTATGTATGTAGTATAACGTATGTAATAGTATAACGTATGTCGTATAACGTATGAATGTATGAATGTATAACGTATGTATGTCGTATAACGTATGTATGTCGTATAACGTATGTAATAGTATAACGTATGTAGTAGTTATGTATGTAACGTATGTATGTCGTACGTATGTCGTATAACGTATGTAATAGTATAACGTATGAATGTATGAATGTATGTAGTATAACGTAACGTATTGTGAGTATTATATTACAGTATTGGAAAGAATATTAATAAATATATTGCACATGTGTGTATTTCACATACTTTATTTGTATTTCATATATCAAACACTTTACATATGTATTACATATTACATATTTTTTATGTTAAAAAATAAAAAAAGTTTGCACGTATTAAATAACATTTTCCTTATGTATCCATGAGTTGTGCGATCCATCGAATCCTAGCCATTTAACGTAAACCTCGTCGCCCCTCCTGCGCAGTACTTTCTCCACGAGATACACGTCCGGATAAGTCGCGCGATGCAACTCGTGTTCGTAGAACCCTCCAGCGACGGATTTTCCACGATAGTCCTCGAGTAGATAGGTTACGGGATTAGTATGCTGCACTTTAACGATCTTAAACACCTCGGTGGTCCAATTCGGCGAGTAACCCTTTTCGAAAATCGTCTTGTATTTGCTAACGCGTACCGAGTCGCCCGCTTTGAACTTTGCCAGACCTGCGATTTTTATCGCGCTGTATACGGTAGCCAAGAGTTTTTCAGCGATCGCGGGGGTAACGTCGACGGGTCGCATGCCGATGGTTCGATGCTTGCGCGCGTTGTAATCCGATACGAGTCGCGGCAAGGCGCCGACCCATTTGTAACTTCCATTGAGCGTAAACATCTTCCACATGTCGTTCTTGAGCGTGCGATTGAATCGCTCGACGACCGACGCCTTCAATACCGAATATGTGGAATAATGATTGATACCGTGTTTCCTCACGAGTCGTTGCACGTCGGTGTTGTAAAATTCCTTCCCCATATCGGTTTGTAGGTTACTAGGGCACCTCCCGCTGCGTCGAATGATCTCAGCGACAGCGTTAGCTGTTTCGCTTCCGCCTTTACCCTTGAGTGGCACGGCCCACGCGTGCTTGCTCAATACATCGATGACGGTAAGTATGTAGTGGTAGCCTCCGTTGAAACGTGAGTACGGACGCATCTCGACGATGTCAGCCTGCCACAGGTCATCGTACCCTCGCACTATGACGTGTCTTCGGGGAAAATTTCTTCTCGCCGGAGCGTGCAGTTCCTCAACGAGTCGTTGCTTCTCGATATTTTTACGTCCGTCGGATTTTAGCGATGTCATGTTTTTGTTGCCGTTTTTTAGCCGTTCCTGAGTCGTTTATTTCCGTTTGTTAACCGTTTATTTCCATTCGTCGTCGTTCTTTAGCTGTTTGTAGCCTTTCCTGTCTCCGCGTAGTTCGCAGATGTTTCTAAACCGCTCGTAATCGTTTTTAAGCTGTTTTTGAACCGTTCGACAACCGTCCGATAACCGTTCTTGAACCGTAAGACAGCCGTCCGACAATCGTTCTCGAATCGTTCGTTTTCGTTCGTCGCCGTCGTCAATTAACCGTTGCCTCTCTTCACTCGCCGCCTTTCGATAGTCGTTTCTGCTGAACCGTTTGTCCATTGTTGTTCGTTGTCGCGTCTGATTCAACGATAGTCGAATGGCGAAGCTCGTTTATCGTAGTCCGTAACGCTTGCAGATCCTTCTCGAACGTAGTCAGCTTCTCGTCTGATTCTTTTCGTTGATTGCTCAACATTTTAAAGAATTGATCAACGTATAGTTTATTAACCACGTCATCGTCAGCCTCCGGTTGCGCCACGCGGCGAATCTTTCGCAACCTTGCGTCAAAGTCTGTAACGGTGCGACACAGAGCGTTATCGCGCACGAAATTTCTCATTAATCCGCTCCATCGATGGTATGGTTCCGCCCCGTCTCTTCCGAGCGATATGCCAAACTTGTTGATCGGCATTTCAATGCTGATTGAATGGTTCACCGACGCATGGTTTAATTTATAATAAGTCCGGCTTCGCGAAGTTCCTCGATGATCGACATGATCTCGTTGTCGTGAGCATTGTTGCCAGCGTGGCGCGAAGCGTCGAGCAATCGGAGACGATCCACCAGGTCGTTGGGGTCGTCCCAGTGCACGTAGTCGATCTTATTGTCGGTTAGCGTCATCGCGCGAGGCATGGATAATCCCTTTCCAGATTTTTTTCTTTCTGGATTCGATAGATATCAACGGTGCGATTACATATCTATACTTGTATCCCCTGTTGCCCAGTAATGGAGCATGCGCATTGTGTTTGCGTTTATGAGCACTCGTCTCCAACAGGATGCTCTTGTACGTTTGCTTATCGTCCTCCGTGTAGATGTCGTCATTGGGTTGACTCTTGAAGATCAACTCGTAAAGACCAGGTGTGCCGATATATCGTACGTCGCCGATAATTATGTTATCCGCCTTGTCCACGTCAAAACGTTTATTGCCGAGCATCATTCCATCGTTGTCGAAACAAACGCCGTACACGTAGTCTATAACCTTTTGATTGTCGCTCAAAGCAGTTCCGATGTACTTTTGGCCCAACGGACCCAAGTGATCTCGCTTTGATTCTTCAAATATTTCTCGACCCTCCGCTGTCTGCAACTGCTTTCGAATGGACGTCTCAAGATTACTTGTGTTCATGCTTTCGAAATCATCATTATCATCATCATCATCATCATCATCGCTCGCGAGTAATTCGGAACTTGTACGTTGTACGGTTCGCGTTGCCGTGGACGGTGTAGAGGTTATCAGTGCAGGTACATTTAGTGGAGCAACTTTCGATCGTTTCGATTTAAGAAAATTAAGCGGCGTCGATCCGAAGCGATTCGACCAGGAGCTATCTCGTCTCCTCTTTCTCGACATCGCATCCTCCTCTTCGCGCTGTTGATCGGGTAACGTTTCCATCCCCGCGTCAGCGACGCTTTCCGGCTCCTCCTTCACCGCGATCGAGTTGTCGACGATCTTTTGCAGCGGTCCGATGAGGGGCTTAAAGTGCGTGTCCAACTCAATGTCCTTCTCGATCTTACCGGTCTTCAAAGCGCGAAGTTTCTTGCGAATCGAATCACTCGTTTTCGCAATCTCTTTCACAATCTTCTCGCGTTCGCGAATATTCTCGCCCCCGTTGATCGCGGCCATCGCGGGGAAAACAAAGCAGAGTGTCAATGTCTCTATAACGCTAACGTTTCACCTCCGACGAGGTATCGGCAACGACTGATCGCTTTTGCGGTATCGCGAACACGTTAAATCCTTTTCTGTATCGGCCGTTCGAAAGCGCGCTGTCCTTGTCTATCACTACGAATCCGTACTTTTGTTGCCAACAATTGTGGCACAACGAGCAAAATTCGTCGTACGGCATGTCGGTATTTACGTGATCGTTGTACACGTGTTTCAAATTGGTACCATCCTGTTTGAACAGGATCAGCAGGTTCGCGTTGTCGCGTATCAGATGTTTAGGTATTCTCGCGTACGTCTGACAAAGATAGAAGGAGTCAACGCTCGAGTGCCTGCCCATTGAGAAATACTCTCTCACCGCGTCTTGCTTATCGCACGCCACGTCATCGAAGACGAAGATCGAGTTTGGACGCGCGTCGCTCGGTGGAATGACGTCACTGTTATTGGATAACGTAAAGTAGCCGATTTCATCGATCGATGTCAACAAATTCTCCAAATATCGATATTTCGGCTGTTGCAACGATTTCGAGTATACGTACACGTTTTCGAAACGTACGCCGTGCGGACTTTCCAACATGCTTATCAAAACGTTGGTTTTACCGCGATTCGAGGGGCCGCAAATGATCGCGCGTATAGTAGTCGGTAACATCGTACCGTGCTTGCGTTTCTCCGCGTTGCCCCCCATCGACCGTAATCTGTCGTCGCAATTGGTCACGCGAACGGTTGTCGCCAACGGTTGTCGCACGAATCTCATTTTTTTCCACACTGCCGACTCTCTGGCTGACTCGAACGCCTATTTATAGGCGAGCGGAACCGCGAATCGCTCAGTAGTAAAGATGTTCGTCCTACTGTCGAGACCTTCCGATATTCGCGGCTTGAGCGCCGAACAGCTGCAATTTGTGCCGAAAGCCGTTCTGTTGCAAACGTGCGGTGATCACGTCCACTGCGTGTGGGACAAGCTTCCGGAACATATAAAGGCGGATTTAGAGGTTCAGACCTATCGTCGCTGTTACGAACATTACAATCAACCGTGGCAGCGAACGCACATCGACGGTACCGCGCCAATGATAAAGGATTGCGGCGAATGTCAACGAAAAAAATTGGTAGAGGCCTGTTAAATCGCGCGATAAACGCACTTCCGATCGAATTGCATATTCCCGGCTATCAATTTTGTGGCCCGGGCACTCATTTAGAAGAACGATTGGCGAGAGGCGATCAAGGTATTAATCCATTAGACGCGGCGTGTCGCGAGCACGACATAGCTTATTCGCGTAGCAACGATATCGCCGAGAGACACGAGGCGGACGAGATACTCGCTGCGGAAGCGCGAAAACGCATTACCGCGAAAGATTCGACTCTCGGAGAGAGAGCTGCCGCTACAGCCGTCTGGGTGGCCATGAAGGCTAAGACGAAGCTCGGAATGGGCTTGAAAACAAAGAAGAAGAAGAAGAGAGTATCGAACAGGCGAATACTTCCGACATGGAAACGAGGTGGCGTATTGCCGATTCTACCGTTGTTGGGAGTTCTCGGCTCGTTGGTCGGCGGAGCGGCGGGAGTCGTAAAGGCCGTGAACGATAACAAAGCCGCGCAGCGTCAGCTGGAAGAATTGAAACGTCACAATCGCGCCATGAAAGGTCATGGACTTTATCTCGCTCCGTACAAACGCGGGCAAGGAGTGGCATCGAAGAAGAAAAAAAAAAGTCGCGGAGATACTGAAAATTCCCAAGGGCGTAACAACCAACGTACAACTACAAAAACTGGCAAAACGTATGCGCATTCCATATTTTAGAGGTATTTTCATGCGTACTGCCTTACCAACAGAGGGAGTGCGTCGAAACGAGAGTGGTATCGTGAATTTGGATAACGCCGAGGGACCGGGTACTCACTGGGTGGCGTACGCGAAGAGGGGAGATCGAGCCATATATTTCGACAGTTTTGGCAATCTTCGACCGCCGAGGGAATTGGTGCTGTATCTAAAGAACAACATGACGAAGATAGAGTACAATCACATGCCTTTTCAACGATACGATCAGAGCAATTGCGGACAACTGTGTCTACGCTTTCTACAGACAGTTGACGATCAATTTAAAGACGACTGTCGCGCTGTTTGAACTCAGTATTCATTCAAACATGTCGCTGACATTCACGCTCACCGGCAAGAGTAGCGTCCTCGCGGTAAGCTACTTTCCCGCCGTGGACTTGAGCGATGGTGATTACGAGCTCGGCCTGACAAATTTTGAAACCTATTACACGATACCGAACGTGAATTCTTCGAACAATAAATTCTACTTTGACGACAAGGAAATTACCATTCCCGAAGGATCGTACGAATTGCGTGATATAAACACGTATCTAAAACGCGTCATTTTACGGGATCAATCCAATAATGTCGCGAAAAAGAAACACGTCGGCAAAGATGAAGACTATCCGTTGATTATTCGTGCCAACAACAATACGATGAAGAGTGAGATCAAGTGCGCTTTCAGAGTAAACTTTAACAAACCGAACAACATTGATCGCTGCTGGGATTTTCAACGAATCGCGTGCTGGAGCCGCGACAATGGTACGAATCGGACGTACCGATAAATATCATTAGCGTAAACATCATTCGCGTAGAGTGTAACGTGACCGCGGGCGCGTACAGCAACGACAAGTACGTGCACACGATACACGAGTTTTCACCGAGCGTGCCACCAGGATATAAGATATCGGAAACGCCGGCACAGATCATTTACCTGCCAATCACCGTACGGAGCATTACGGACCTAACGATTCGCGTTGTGGATCAGGACGATCGATTGATTGATTTTCGAGGAGAAGAGATCACCGTCAGATTGCACGTACGACTGCAACAGCGATAACGCGCGCGAGTGTACGGACGACATATGAGATGCTCGTACTGAACAACTCGGAGCACGCGAGAGATAAGAATATCTTTACGGCAGCGGTCGACGATATCACCCGATCAACATTCGGTGGAGCTAAAAAAGAGACGAGAAAGAAGCTCACCGCATTGAACGTTGAATTTCTACGATCTTTGGGATTCGCGGTGCGAAATATCTGAGGAAGCATGGTCGATATCCTTAACATTGGAGGTGAACCGATCTTTGACGACAGTGTCGTCAAGATTGAAACACACACGTACAGTCCGTACGCCAATACGACGTTTGGACACAGCGACGAGATAAGAATACCCATACAACAACAAGATTTATACACGTTGCCGTGCGAAAGCTTTCTCTACGTCGAAGGAAGATTGGTGGTAAAGAAAAGGAGTAACGAGTCTATGACAGCGTTTGTAACTAATTGCGTGGCGTTCATGTTCGATGAAATTCGATACGAGCTCAACGGCGTGGAGATTGATCGCAGCAGAAACGCTGGAATAACCAGTACTCTCAAGAACTATGTATCGATAACGTACGACAAGGCGGAGATGTTGCGGAATGCTGGATGGGACATTTCACCTACCCGCTCGGAAAAATATTTCAATTATTGCGTTCCGCTCTACACATTGTTAGGCTTTTGCGAGGATTACAAACGCGTGATTGTTAACGCTCGTCACGAATTAATTTTGATACGAGCGCGTAACGATAACAATTGCATTATAGGAAATCCGACGACTGAGCCGGAAATCGAATTGTTCAAAGTACAATGGCGAAGGCCTCACGTTACGTTAAACGAGGTCAATAAACTGTCCATGTTACGGGCCTTGGGAAGCGGACGATATCTTAGTGTCAGTTTTCGTTCGTGGGATCTGTACGAGTACCCCCTGCTGCAGAGCACGACCAAGCATTCGTGGGCCGTCAAGACTGCGACTCAGTTAGAGAAACCGCGATACGTTATCTTTGCGCTGCAGACCGGTCGCAAAAATAACATGGCTCAAAATGTTGGCTATTTCAATCACTGTAACTTGACCAATATCAAGCTTTATCTAAACTCTGAATCTTATCCATACGATGACTTAAATCTAGATTTTGAGAAAAATCGATACGCCCTTCTTTATGATATGTACGCGCGTTTTCGTAAAGCTTATTACGGATACGATCGCTACGATACGTTTCTCAATTTGACTACATACCTGACGCTTGGACCTTTCGTCATCATCGATTGCTCCCGACAAAACGAGTCCGTCAAGAGCGCCACCGTGGATGTGCGAATAGAATTTGACTGTAAAGAGAACGTGCCTGCAAATACTACCGCCTATTGTCTCATCTTGCATGACCGCGTAATCGAATACTGTCCGTTGTCAAACGTAGTGCGCAAACTCACGTAAATTGTAATGTCGATAAAAATTTCGATATAAGAGAGACAGATGTATCGCGATGTGATACAGTACGGATCGTTCCTTCGTTGCATCATGATCGCGCCAACGTTCGTCGATCTGCAAGGATTCATCGTCGGGATGAAATTTGTCGTAAAGGAGGTAGCGGTGCTGAGAAACGGGGCTGTTCTGGCGCATCACATCTTTACATGCCCCATGCCATGGAGTCTCCTTACAAAATTCGACAAGTCATGTGCTTCCTGGTTGATTCACAATCACCATGGATTACGATGGGAAGACGGAAACGTGCCGTACAGCATGGTGAAACGTTTAATTACATCGGCCGTGCTCGGTGAGCACGAGGACGACGACGATGACGACGAGATGCCGACTCTCGTGTACGTCAAGGGATGCCAGAAACGAGAATGGCTGGTGGATCTGCTTGAGAATAAAGCGAGAAAAAACTTAACCATCGAGACTTTGGATGCGGATTACGAAGATATCGAATCTTTAAATAATCTAGATGTTACCAATACTGTGCGATGTGGAAAACATGTTAAGAATTGCGCATTGCAAAATGTATTAAAAATATTTAACTGGTGGTCGCGACGCCAGAGAGAGATGTAATTTTTTTTAAATAAAAAAATATAAATTTTACAATGTTTAATTTCCTTTTCCCTTTCCCATTAGTCGATAGTGTAAAAAAATTAAATAATAAGTAGGTATACGTGACGAATTCTAACTCGAGAGCTTCGAGGGGGGGGGGGTATCAGGTTTAGACGAACATGTCTGAACATGTTTCACGGTTGATGTCATGCGGAGAGGGGGTATACGTCTTAAATACAGAAAAAATCCTACCTTAGTCCCCTCTCCTAAATTTCAGAGCTCTGATTGCGCGTTACAGAAACATTAATTTCCCCCTCCTTCATCATAGTTTTTTGGAAATTGCCGCGTATACTCGATTAATTTTATACGATTAGTCTCGTATCGGCTGCTTGTGTGAACGGTCCGCTTCTCATAACCGAGAGAAAGAATGTATTCCGTTGAAGGAAGCAACGGCGGCAGTAGACGTATGAATTATTACGTACCGATTCCCGATGTTGAAACTCCAACGTGTGAAAACAAGTAAGTTTTGTTTAATTTATAGAGCTATATATTTTTATATCTTTTTGCGAATTGTATTATTTTGAAAGTAATCTCATTATTTTTTTCTACAGCATCTCGTTGGAGCGTCGCGCGGTTCGTATACTAGGCAGACGATACGCATTGACATCAACGGCTTATAAATATTTGGATATTGGAATCAGCGTGGGACCTGTGTCCTCTGTGGAACTACTTCTCGGTGATAACCGAGGAAATCAGATGGTGTTGGCTCATACGACGTGGACAGCGCTAATTGAAAGACGTGCGGATATCGAACGACTCCTGCAGTCAACCGCACCTTCATCAATGTTGATTCGAGATCTGCGTATAGAACTCGTAAAAATACGCGATGCGAATGTTGTAAAACTTACGTTGCATAATAATTCCATGTATATGAAATCATCGACCGTATTCTTCTTGTTCGAACTAGAACATTGCGTCGAGAATGTGTATTTTCAACTATGCCAAAATGTTCATGGCGTAAGTGAAAAATTTAAACAATTTGTAATAATTTTACGAAGAAATTGTATAACCGATAAATGTGATGCAGTAAGAACCTTGCGCGATGTTTTTGATAAAAATTCGATTGTTGATTGCGAATTATTAGCTTATGCTTTAGACAATATTGTATACGATGCGACACATGAGAAATAAATTAACGTTTATATGATAAAAAGTTTATTATCTTTCAATTCTCCCAATTATTTATTATAAAGAAAAGAAATGTGAACGAGAGAGAACGCGAACGAAGAGACGCGAGTGGTAGACAGTGCAAGGAGATAGGATAGGATATGAAAATTGACACTTTTAATGTATTTTTTTATATTTATTTTTAAAAAATAATTTTTTAAAGTATTATAAAAAGTTTTATAAAAATTTAATTCCAATCTTCGGGCCCTTCCTCATAAAACTCCTCATAGGGCTGGAGCCCGAAGAGACATCTTAGATAAAACACATCTTCGAAATGGTACACGGCTTCCATTTCTCGATCCTCCGGCGTGTCGTTTCACAAGTGGTCGACGTCTTCTCGCCGCCACCGCTTTTTTTGCTGTGCCCACCACTGCGAAATTTTGTTGATGTACCCTTTTATTTGTATATCGGTTGTAGTGATGTTCTGAAAAAAATAAATAAATTATTAAAAATTGCATATACTTTAAAAATTATATATGTATATATATGATATTAATACTGAATGTACCTCCGGCAAGCAAAAGACCAGGGATGTCTCCCCGATTAATTTTATCTGTTGATGATGTATCGACTGGATGTATAATCGTCCCGTGCCCGGGACGTCTATCACCCACTGAAAATTTATAAAAAATAATTTTTTAATTACACGCGCACACACACACACACACACACACACACACACACACACACACACACACACACACACACACACACATACCCTTGGCGAGAACGTGGCGGGTCTATCATCAGAATATCTGGTAATCTATAAAATATATTATTTATGAATTACTTATTATATAATTATATTTTTAAAATAAAATATTATTTTTAAAAAACTCACCGTCGACATGCCGAAACGCACATGCATTTCGGCTGGATTCTCCGTGTCAGCCGCAAATTTGACGAAATTTATATATTCGTCAAGCGTCCTGTCTTCGAGGCTCCTCTCGTTCACATCATGCTGTAAAAATTAAACAAGATATATTATTAAAGAAACGCACACACACACACACACACACACATACACAAATTACATACCTCCGGAATGAAGTGCATGTAGCATGCCTCTGGAAGAGGAAAGTCCCCCTCGCGCACGACATCAGACTGTAACAGATTAATTAATAAAATTTTTAAATAAATTACATACAAATCATATAACTTAAATGTACTCACAGTTATATATACGGGCACCTCAAACGATTCCTCGTTAAAGAGGTACCTCATTCTCGGAGGTACCCGCTCGTATGGCAAAAATTCAAAATCGATTTGCATTGGTACCCTTGATTCAGGCACCTCTGCAACCTTCACCTGATCAACTTTTATGCACTAAAAATAAAAACAAAACATTGTACAAATTAATGCATAAATTTTATTAATGCACAGCACAAAATACTTACCCTGACACACGGAAACGTAATTTTTAATTTCATGTTTGCACTGTCACTTTCACTGTTTGACTACACCTTGAGTCTATGATGAAGACGATCCTAGTAGTTAAAATATAGAGTAGGGATGCATATAATGTGTCAGATGTTATGTTTCTAAATTATGTCTTCCAGACATCGACTGTAATACGATATTTCCTATGATATTTCTATTTTCTATACAAAAGGTACTTTACATAAATTCTATCTGCTTTTGTAACGCGCGACGTTATAACCGATTGGTGCTACAAACGTGACCCAGTGACCCAGTGACCCATCATGTTCGCCAAAACCTCAATAAATTGTTCAAAAACATGTGTAAAGAGGACATCGCGACGGTTAACCCTAGACATGCACAGCGGGGGTCTCCGAGAGAGACTCCCAAGCCAACTTCCTTTTTCGGCGTTGCTTTGTTTCTCTTTTTATTACTTCATATATCTCGGAGTTTTTTTAACATTCCGCGACGGTTAAGTCGCCTAAAATTTTTGATCGAGTACCTACGTCGACCATCGATGCTCGACCATCTGCAGTGCGAGATGATATTCGTTTATAAATTCTGTCATCAACGTTCGTCGATAGCCATAGAAATTGAGTCGCGTTGCTGCGCTTATGCCGTCTAGTGTTTATAAAATCTAGCTGCCTGTCATCGGCGCTCGCCTTTGTAACGCGCGACGCCATAACCGAATGGCGCCGCGAAACCCCGATAAGCGGCTCTTCCTACGAAGAAAGGTGAAAAGGACCGCGGCGTCACGCTAGTCGCAAGTCATAAATTATAGCCGCCTGCCATAGGCGCTCGCTCGCATCTGAGGTGTGAAATGACATCTGTTTATAAATACTATCGGCCGAACATCGACGCGAGGCGACATTTGTTTATCGAACATGCCCCGACGCGCTTGCCTGATCCCCCTCCCCCCTCTTCCCTAGGACCTCTGCGATCTCGAGGTCCCCCCCCGCGAACCATATACTGGGAACGCAGGTCCCCCCCGCAGACCCCTCGGCCGGACCGCGGCGCTAGAGTTCCCCCCCCCCGCCCCGCTCCC
Organism: Temnothorax nylanderi; assembly: GCF_030848795.1. NCBI lineage: Eukaryota > Metazoa > Arthropoda > Insecta > Hymenoptera > Formicidae > Temnothorax > Temnothorax nylanderi. Next base: position 103,751 of record NW_027249608.1, on the reverse strand, counting down.
CCCTCGAGCACCCCGGCCAAGAAGTCTCACTATCTCCCTACTCTTGTGAAAAAGTTTTACACGCAGTTGCTACATATTTCTCCAGCAGTGCTAAAAGAACAGCTGTTCTGCGTGAATTTCAAGAATTTTTTGGAGTAGAGTCACGTAAAATTTTAAAATTATCGGGTACACGATGGCTCGCCTTACACGAGTGTGTTACTAGACTTCTCGATAATTGGGAAGTGTTGAAACATTACTTCAACCTGGAAACTTTGGAAAGTAAAAATAACTTGGCAGTTTTAATTTTTAATATTTTAAATGATAAAATCATTAAAGCATATCTTTTGTTTTTAAAATATTCTTTTGTTCGAAAGCACGCGGTAGCGCGAGATAGCGCGAGGTAAAGACAACCACAAGAGAAGAAACAGCAAGTACAGAAAAATAGAGTTTATAATGTCAAATATGTACAAGTGTTAACAAAGGTCTTTTTCAGGCTAAGAGCCGTGAACGGTAGCGCGCACAGAAGCGAGCACGGCAAAGCGGCGATATCTAGCGAAAGCGATAAACGTGGCGAAAGCTGTGATAAGCGATGTACAAAGCGAGACTAGGCGTTATCGGCTAGAGAAAGCGCGAAAAAGCAGTTAAGCAAGCGAGTGCGAAACGGCGGTGGTACGCGGTATAGAAAAGCGGTGTAGAAAAGCGGTGTACTTGCGGTGATCTGCGAGCGAAATCGATTCCGCGGCGCAGCGGCGGTCCTTTTATCGCCTCCGAGGCGAAACTCCCTCCAGGCTGGTTACCACTAGTTTCGAGAGGATGATTGGCCATCGGAGCCCTACGTCATAATACTGACGTTACCGTTTTCACGTGACGACCCGGCGGGATCGTTACATGTTTTCACCTGCTTTGTTTATAGCATGAATCTTTCTTTTGTGAAAGCGTTGTCGTTTGACTTTGTTTATGCGACCGGTCGGCCGTGGCTGTGTTATTGCTAACAATTAGCGAACTTTCGGAACGTAACGAAAGATCCATGCTATAACGTGACGATAGTTATTCCCTTGAAGCGAAATTATTTAGGCGATTACTTTATAGAAAGCGTGACATGCGCTGACATGCAACCGAATTATCACGATCTCACACATTCCCGCCTGCCTCGTCATATGGTGACGAAACAAGACGGTGCGCTCGCTGAGGCAATCGAAGTCACGGCACGAAGTATCGATTAGCGATCGATTAATGATGGTCGCAATCCCGGCGCGAGTGCGAGCGGCCATGTTGCACGGTGCGCGGCTGCGCATTGTCATAACACGCGAGGATCTCGAGCGAAAAACATATTTCGCTCGATATATGTTTCCATGTATATTTTTCGTCAGTATATACATGGTGCCGTGAAACAGTGAAAGTGAGGTGATGTAACGCGAGTGTAAGTTAAGTTACGGCTGACGGCCGAACTCACCGATTGAGTGCAGTGCACGCCGCACATTGGCGGAAGGACAACAGAAACAATTGAGCGAAGTGAAAACCGATAGACAGAAATAACGCGAGAAGACTGACGGTGAGATAAACGCGAGCGATTATACGAAGGAAAGCGGGGGCTTTTCGGTGGCTCACGTATCCTCGGCGGTGGTGGTGGTGTCAGCGGCCCCCGGAACCATCACAAGTTTCACGAGTGGCCGGACGAATTCGGAGGCGGCCGTGCGGACGGTCACCACGCGGACGACGCCGTCGTCTCCAGGGTGCAGCCGGACGATCCGTGCGAGAGGCCATCGATTCGGCGGAGCGATCTCGGACCGAATTAAGCAGAGCGAGCCGACGGCCGGGGTGGCCTCAGCTGACAGCCACTTTGGTCGGGAAGCGAGGTGCTGAATGCATTCGCGCGACCACCGTTGCCAGAAATGATCGCGCATCCTCTGCACTAGCTGCCATCGAGATAAAGTGTTGTCCGGCCTCTCTCCCAGTGAAGGCTCAGGAGCTGCTAGCAACGGAGCGCCGATGAGGAAGTGCCCTGGGGTCAGTGAGCGGGATCCGTTAGTGCACGGTGCGATAGCGCACAGCCCGATAGCACACGTCGAATTTAAAATAATTCCCGATAGCCCACATCCCTTTAGCACACGTCCCGATAGCACACCAAATAAATGGCGCACTATCCCGATAACGCACCAACTAATATGCACATTTGCCCGATAGCACACAAGAAAATGAAACATAGTACCGATAGCGCACGAAATGTTGGAAGCATTATCCCGATAGCGCACGCACGTTTCTTCTTTCCCGATAGCGCACGAGGAGCGCTAAAGGGACGTGTGCTAACGAGAAGAAAAACGTTCATTTCCCGATAACGCACGAGGTGCGCTACAGAGACGTGTGCTAAAGAGAAATGACACGTTTATTTCCCGATAGCGCACGCACGTTTATTTCCCGATAGCGCACGAGGTGCGCTAAAGGGACGTGTGCTAACGAGAAAAAGAAACGTTCATTTCCCGATAACGCGCGAGGTGCGCTACAGGGACGTGTGCTTGTGTGAATAGACGCGTTTCTTACACTTTGTAGAGGAATGAATATGTATCGCTAAAATAAAAGTATTTGTAAAATTTATATTAAGAAACTTACACACACACACACACACACACACACACACACACACACACGCACACGCACACGCACACGCACACGCACACGCACACGCACACGCACACGCACACGCACACACACACACCTGTATATATACGTTTATGGTTTAAAATAGATACTTGTGTCATCTTCCTTTCTACTACCTCTTTGCGATTCACAATCCATGGGCCAACTCCTACTCACGCATTAGCGGATAAGTTAAAGAATAAGGTAGATAACCGATAAATATAAAAGTACCCAGGTAGCACAACGTCGTCAGTTAGACGTCTTTTTTACGTACGTATTCGTCAGCACGTACGTCAAACTGACGGTCAGTATGACGTCTAAAAGACCCTATATTGACGTCGATTTGTCACAGCATAATGACGTCATTGGATGACGTCAAACTTACATCAGTATATGACGTCATAATAGTTTATAGAATTGCCTTACAAAATGACGTCAATATTAGTCATTTAAAAATATATGTATATATATATATGTATATTGCTTGTAGATAGACAAAATAATAAGGAAAGTATATTTATTGTATATATTGTCACGACTTTTTCACTCCCGGAACGGCCCGGGGCGTGTGCCGGATCAAAAGGGGAAAGGAGAGCAGGATGGTAGGCCTCTCCGGTGATTCTCTCGCACCTCCGACACTTCACGAAACGATTTTCTTGTTGGGCGCCAGACGCGTGAATTCGCGTCCGCGAAATCGCGAGAAACCAAAAACGAGACGCAAAACGCAATAAGTCGGTGTGCGAGGGAATGGCTAGCTCGACCTAATAGCAGGGCGGGGTTGATGGAGGGCAGCGCAGTATTCGGCGGGGTGACGCCTAATAAAGAATATCGTAAACTCAAGCAATTAACAAATAAAGGATAACATTTATTCTTTAGTAATCTTCGGATGAACAATAAATGCCAGTTCGGCGTCTCTTAATCGAACCAAAACAACTAGCTGATTGATAACGCGGGCGTCAGATTTTGTAATAACCAATTATGATAACGCGGACGCCAGAAATAAACGGAAATTGACGTTAACTCAGTAAACGCGCGGAATGCGCCGTTAGTAAGCGAAATAACGCGAGAAGAGAATTTCTGAATCACCGAGATTCTAGAAGTTCACAGATAGTAATAGCAGAAGATTACGCGGACAAATCATATGGAATAGCGGTCAAATTACGACCGAATGCGACGTAACTGGAATAAACGCGAAATAATAACGTGAAATACCGCAAAATGATAGTGCGTCACGCTCGGAGCGCGTGAGCGCACGGTCCAAACCCGTGCAGAGATTCTGTCGCCAAATAATCTTATTCTAACGCAAGTAGTATTCTTAATCTAACGCAGGTAATAGTCTTAGTCTAACGCAGAGAATAAACGTGACGCGAATAACGTCCCAACGCAAGAAGGAAAAAAACGCAACATGAGATATCGCCAAGGACATCCTAACGCGAAGAACAAGGCGCCGGGGCGCTCGACATAACGCGAAATACTAAACTAACGCGAGAAAATAGGCGGACTTGCCGCGAACAATACTATACCTAACGCGAAATGACCGATTTATCCTAACGCAAGAAACTGAGATTACGCAAGTGATTCTGATCGAACGCAACACACGCGATCGTCAGCGATCGTCCAACGCGAAAAATGATGCGCCGAGACACTCGGCATAACGCGAAATACTCGAATTAACGCGAGAAAGATACGGTATTACCGCGAGGGATAACGAGACGCAACATTAGGTCGACGCGAATGGTATCTTAAGGCGAACCACATCCTACCGCGAATAATATCTCAGCCGATATCGCGAGGATAGTCTAAATGTCCGAACGCGAATCGTAAGTGACGCAATTAAACCAACGCGAATATCCCTCTGACGCCATTAATATCGCGTGCAGAATCTAAGATTCGACCGGGCGCAATACTACGCATAACGAGACACGCGGTCGTGAACGCGAAGGGCGCGAGAAATGGCGTATTCGCGATATCGAACGTCGTCATCGACGCGCCTACCGCGATCTCCAGAGGTTCGTAGATTTCGATCGCGATCCCACGGCCACGAGACCATTCCGGTGCCCCTCGCTCTCGCTATCGATCGCTAAATACGCCTTGTCGGCGAATACGCTAGTTATCGCGAATTTTCCCGAGCGAGAGCGCGACCCGGGGAGCGGTGTCGTGGCTTTACATAAACGTTACCGAGGCAACCTCACCGTAGGCAGATTCTCTCCCGAGGGTCCTCGCCGTCGTCCCAAGGGTCGTAAAGAGAGCAGCCGGACGTCGTACGCAGCTTCAAAATGCGACTTAATGCGAAGATAAAGTACCGCGACTAAGCTTCTACGTGCGTAGGTTCTCGAGGACGATCCACAAATGCTCCCGAAATTTCGCTCGATGGCGGAATCGATAGCGCACCCCACCCCGGGCGTACGCGGCCCGCGACGTTGGAGCGCGGACCAATGAGGGGTGAGCGCGCAGGCTCGCGGCGGATTCGTGCGTAGGGCCGTGAATTACGGCTTTCCGCAGGGCGCCAAACGGCCCTTCGCTCGCGCGGCAAATTTTTCGGGATTCTTCCCGGCGGCGGACGGAACGTGTCTGCCTCCGTGTTCCTCCTTTTCGGTTCGGGAATGGTGGCCACCTATCCCGGAATCCGGTCAGCAGTGTGAGGAGGGCAGATGAGCTGATTTAGCCCCGGCGTCCCGGGGCCCTGCCATTATGGGTCCGCCCGCCGCTGTGTCACGCGCCGCGCGCGTGTTTTCCTGCGCTCCGTCGCTTTCGGCGGCCCGCGAGTCGCTTCGATCCGCTTGCCGTCGTCCGATCTCTCGCCGTTATCTTTCTCGTCGACTCCGTTTTCCGCGATCCTCTGCATCCTCTCAGGAAACTCCGGTCTTCGGCTCGGTGAGGCGCCACGCAAATGATACAAAATAAAACAAAAAGGATCAGAATATGCAACGCGATTACAATATGCCCCTGGAGATCTCGTATCGATTCGTCGAACCGTCCTCGGGCGTGAAAAAGGTCGCGAAACCCGCGCCTTGTGACGGCGGCGGGGCGCTGCAACGATACAGCGAAACTGCAACGTCACAATATATTTATTATATGTATGTTTTACAATATTTAAATATGCTTTACAATACTTAAACTTTCAAATGATAACAAAAATACTGAATATAATCTATAATACTGACTGTACCGCATGTAAACATCAGTAACGCAAATATATTTTTATTTATAGCATGTTTATTACTTACAATCTTCAATGAAAGAAAAAAAAACAAAATGTAATTTCTGTCGAATTTAATTTAAAATAAATGAGCCTAAAATTATGTTTGCATTAATTCAAGTGTTATATATGTAAAACACATATATGTGTATATTCAAGTGTTCTACGTGAAAACATAATATTTCACTGGTATATGTATATATACCATTTGAATTAATAAAAATATAATTTTAAGCTCACTTAGCTTAACTGTTTTTTAACTGTATACATGTCGTTTCTTTAAAACAGTTCTTTTTTTAAATAAAAATATTTTACTCAAAATGTTACTCTTAACATTTTGCCCTAAATTTTTTTAACATATGTGAATGTAATTGGAAAAGAAACCCAACAATCATCAGAGGAAACTACAATGCTCTTTGCAAGTATATGAAATTATCATATCTCAAACTTACTAAATTTTTCACAACATTAATGTAATTTTTTTGAATCTAAAGGAATGCTTATACAGAGAATTATTGACTCAATCGCATATAAACGGCAACAAAAATAGATTTTCATCGATCAAAAAACCAAATGTAACTTCTTTCTTAAGCTTAATTTAAGGTAAGCCTAAAATTATGTTTTTATTAATTCAAGTGCTCTATGTAAAACATACATATGTGTATATTCAAGTGTTATTTATGAAAACATAATTTCACTGGTATATATACTACTTGAATTAATGAAAACATAATTTTACGCTCACTTACCTTAACTATTTTTTAACTGTATATGTGTTTCTTTAAAACAAAGTTTTTAAAATAAAAATTTATAATTATTTTACTCTAATATTTTGCTCTAAATGTTTGCTCGTTTCACCATATTTTTTTTAACACGTATGAATAATAGGAAAAAAAACCCAACAATCATCAGAAGGAAACACAATGCACTTTGCAAGTATATCGTGAAAAGACCATATCTCAAACTCGTCAGTTAAATTTTTCGCAACATAAATATTTAATTCTTTCGAATCTAGGGGATACTTGTACAGAGAATCGTAAGATGTGAAGTATTTTCCAACAATAAATGTTTCTTGTTGGCTTATGACAATATTTTGAACTTGAACGAGTATATTGTTTCTCATTAAACAATACGAATTTGCACTTGAATGAGAATGTGTGGAAATAGTAAAATCTCCATGTTTAAATTTTTTAAATTGCTTACAGGAAACGCTTTTAAATATTTCAGGCAATGGACCCAAATTATGTTCTACAGCATGAACAGACTGTTTTTCCATAGACAAATCTACCATAGTAGGTAAATTATCCTGTAATGCATTCATTTCGTGTAGTCTACGACCAACTTGTTGCAAGGGATAATTAGGAGATTTTATTAAATTTTTAATCTGACCAAGATAATTTTTGAACGGGAAACATAAAAATGAATCTAGTGGCCCATAAATCTGCACATCATCAGCTAAATGACATAATATGTGTACATTATAGATTAAGAATTTTGGGCCGTATAATTGCTCACAATGTTTAATAAATATATTCAACAGTTCTTGTGGAAATGCTTTTCTTGTGGAAACTAAATTTTGATATAAGTTTTGCAGATATTAAAATTGATATTGCAGTATAAAAAAGTAAATAATTATCATAAACGGCTTTATCGACTATATTTTTGAGGACAAAAGGTCCCAAATATAATAAAAACGTACGAAACTCGGTTGCCTTCCATCTTGGAAGCTCATTAAGTGTTCTGGGTTTCCTGTTGAATTCTAACGGCATATATGGTTTTAAGGACTCCAAGAGCTCTGATAAAATATTTACTTTACGACCGGATAATCTTGTTGTCAACGTACCACTTATCCAAAAAGGACCCCGCACTAAACCACGTGATTTTGGGCCCCGGTGAAAATGGCTGAATTTTTAATATGTTGTACTTTTTGAGTCACTGAACAAATATTTCTTCAGGCAAAATGTCAAAAAATGGACTGTTTCAGCGTTTCAACCCTTAGAAGCTTGAGGTCAGACCAGCAAAGATATCACTTTCGGATCAATGCGGTTACTGTTATAAGGGAACAATATGAATTTTTGGTGAACAAAATAATTAAAAAGTAATTTGTTTATGATAGTATTGTTTAAACAATATGATAGTATTGTTTAAACAATATGATAGTATTGTTTAAACAATATGATAGTATTGTTTGAACAATTTGAAAACGTCATTGTTTACAGGAACGATTCGGGGTGCTTTCTGTACGTGAGTCCCCTTGCCTCTCACGATTCGGGGTGCTTTCTGTACGTGAGTCCCCTTGCCTCTCATGATTCGGAGTGTTTTTTGTACATGAGTCCCCTTGCCTCTCACGATTCGGGATGCTTTCTGTACGTGAGTCCCCTTGCCTCTCACGATTCGGGGTGCTTTCTGTACGTGAGTCCCCTTGCCTCTCACGATTCGGGGTGTTTTTTGTACATGAGTCCCCTTGCCTCTCACGATTCGGGGTGCTTTCTGTACGTGAGTCCCCTTGCCTCTCATGATTCGGGGTGCTTTCTGTACGTGAGTCCCCTTGCCCCTCACGATTCGGGGTGCTTTCTGTATGTGAGTCCCCTTGCCTCTCACGATTCGGGGTGCTTTCTGTACATGAGTCCCCTTGCCTCTCATGATTCGGGGTGCTTTCTGTACGTGAGTCCCCTTGCCTCTCACGATTCGGGGTGCTTTCTGTACATGAGTCCCCTTGCCTCTCATGATTCGGGGTGCTTTCTGTACGTGAGTCCCCTTGCCTCTCACGACTCATAAATCTCGCTCATCTATTTGTGTGAGGGGCAAGGGGACTCACGTACAGAAAGCACCCCGAATCGCGAGAGGCAAGGGGACTCACGTACAGAAAGCACTCCGAATCGTTCCTGTAAACAATGACGTTTTCAAATTGTTCAAACAATACTATCATATTGTTTAAACAATACTATCATAAACAAATTACTTTTTAATTATTTTGTTTACCAAAAATTCATATTGTTCCCTTATAACAGTAACCGCATTGATCCGAAAGTGATATCTTTGCTGGTCTGACCTCAAGCTTCTAAGGGTTGAAACGCTGAAACAGTCCACTTTTTGACATTTTGCCTAAAGAAATATTTGTTCAGTGACTCAAAAAGTACAACATATTAAATATTCAGCCATTTTCACCGGGGCCCAAAATCACGTGGTTTAGTGCGGGGTCCTTTAATAGCTTTCGCATTACTCCTAAGCAACAAGCATGCATATAGTCAATTGGGAAAATAGTGACCATTCCGATTTTTAATCTAAGTAAAGGAGAGAACCCAGTATGATGATCCTCATCTTGTTGATTAATAAAAAAAATATTTGTTCTTTTCGGTGCAGATGTACCTCTAAACACAACTCGACTTTCTATATACTGTCCTGGTATCACACATTTTTCGCAACATGAATAGCCAGTGTGGAATTTTATACACTTTATAAATGCTCTGGCAGGAGCATCGCACACAAAGCTATGGATAGCAATGTGATATCTTTGGTTATTAAGTTCAAAACCTTCTTGCAACAAATGTAGAAGTTCGTCAACAAAATCTTCCAGAAATAATTCCAGAGACTGTGGTTTAGACCTACCGCAAAATATACCAATAGCAAAGGGATTACTTTTAAAATTTTTTACTAGTCCTAAAATCGGCCAGAGTTGTAAACTTGAACTATTGAATAGAGGAAGTCCATCGATGTTAAAACTGATATCTAACTTATTTCCAAAATTTGTTGGTATGTGTGATATAACAGATCTTAAAACATTTTCCAGACCAAAATAACAAAATTCCCCGTTATTGAGCTGTTTTTTTATGTTTCTTGGGGTTTCTAATAACGTTCTGGAATCTAAAGGCAATTTATGATGAAAAACGTTTAGTACGTGTAATAAAGCAGTAATTGCAGAATGTGTTACATTAAAATTAAGAGCCCACTGCCTTAAGCTTGAGTTTAAACATGGCTGCGAAATTGTACTATTTAAATTTATATTTAAATTAGACGAAACTAAAATGTTGTCAGACGTTAGCGATAAACTTGTTTGTTCATCAAGATTACTGGACACATTATTTTCTAGTGCATCATTAATATAGTTATTTTCATGTTCTCTATTAAGTAAAATATTTTCATGTAATATAATGTTAGACACGTTATTTTCAAGTGCATCATCGTTGTTATTTTTATAAACACTATTAAGTGAAATATCCCTATGTGTTATGTTGGGTTCCTTAATACAAGTTTGAAAAGTTTTACGAACAGTTAGAGCAATTCTACGATAAAACTGGCGTTTACCTACATCAGGTTTCAACTTATACTTAATTTTGCCGGGCATTTTCTCTTGCTTTCTTCATACGATCTTGAGCATGCTTTAACCAAACCTTGATTGCATCTTCTACTTCTTTATCAGTTGCATTGATAATCCTTGTCTTGACTGCACCTAAAAAATATCAAGTTTATCTTAAAATTTAAGCCATATTATATACAGTAAATTGCATTAAATTAAAGAAAAATGAAGCAAATGTATATTTAAACATAAAAAAACACAAATAAATATACTTACTCACAACTAAATTTTTCAGGGATAAATCTGAGAAGGCTTTTTTCTGGGAACGTTTGCCGTAAAAATTAAAATGTACAGCCACAGCATCAGCCAAAATATATCTTAAAATCCTGTTTGTTTTACTTGGTACATGATTCCCACCCAGAGTAGACAAGTATGCCGACTGAAAAAAAATCACATTACCTACGTGCTATGGTAATCAAATATTATTGCGTATACATACCAAAGCTGTCCCGCTGGTCCCACTGCCGCCGCGCGACGATCGTTCTTTTGTTACGTACGGCGATCACGCGTCCGGATCGTGGGCGCCGTGCGTGATCGGTAGCAATCCGGCCGATCCGGGGCTGGCAGGGACGATGGCGATGACGATGACAATGACGATGACGATAGAGCGAGCACTTAAGCAGGCAGGCAGGAATGAACGAACGCACTCGCACTCGCGCACGCACGCACGTTCGCGCTCCCTCGTTCACTCAACGAAGACGATTCCGCGTGTTGCACAGGGGTACACAGGGGAAGAGACAACGTACCACGTTCGCGCACGGGTCTTCCACATATTGCCGCGAATCCCGCGTTCGTCCGCGTCCGCGCCGCGCCGTGCGAGCTGCGAGCCGTGTCCCGCTGGTCCCACTGCCGCCGCGCGACGATCGTTCTTTTGTTACGTACGGCGATCACGCGTCCGGATCGTGGGCGCCGTGCGTGATCGGTAGCAATCCGGCCGATCTGGGGCTGGCAGGGACGATGGCGATGACGATGACAATGACGATGACGATAGAGCGAGCACTTGAGCAGGCAGGCAGGAATGAACGAACGCACTCGCACTCGCGCACGCACGCACGCTCGCGCTCCCTCGTTCACTCAACGAAGACGATTCCGCGTGTTGCACAGGGGTACACAGGGGAAGAGACAACGTACCACGTTCGCGCACGGGTCTTCCACGTATTGCCGCGAATCCCGCGTTCGTCCGCGTCCGCGTCCGCGCCGTGCGAGCTGCGAGCCGTGTCCCGCTGGTCCCACTGCCGCCGCGCGACGATCGTTCGTTTGTTACGTACGGCGTGGCGGGCCGGGCGGGCGTATGGTAGAGCTCCGTCAATACCGCTATGTATGAAAATACTTCTATGCGCTTTGATGATTTGCAAACGTAGCAATTAAAGAGAAATAAGAAAAAAATATACCTTTCTAACAAATTTTAAAGAAAGTAAAGCAATAACTATTTTTCATTGCTTTTTCTACTTTTTACTTACATTATTCTATTCTATATATAAACGTCTGTTTTAATTAATTAATTAATTAATTAAGAAAAACTTAAAAAATATAAACATAGAATTATAATGTACTAAATTTGACCTTAAAAAGACGTCTAATTCACGTCCTTTTCATAACGTTATAATTTCGTCCACAATAGGACGTCAAATACACGTCATATAAATGACATATGACGTGTTGGACGAAAAATGACCCTAAATTGACGTCAAAAAGACCATATGTGCTACCTGGGTAGTAACGCCGTCCATAGCGCGACAGCCAATGGGATGAGTTCCAGGCAATTTTATATCATTAGACCACGTTTTCAGATTATTTAAATATATTACAGTCAGTTTGTTAACAGCGCGACAGCCAATAGGATATCGATTCCTGGCTATTTTACATTATTTTGACATATTTAAGATTATTTTATAATATTACAAGGCCATCAGCCAATCAGAGTAGGGGAGACCGGGGCCTAACCGTCGCCGGGGTTGAACCGTCAAATCAAATATCTCGGAACCTGTATATTGTGCGAACTCGCTATTAACATTGTAAACGCTGCTTATGGTACCCATGTGACCAACGGAGTTTCGGCAGGTTACCTGCCGTGTTATGATTTTTACGAGGGCAAACGTGTTTTCGGAAGGTGAAAGTTACATTTTCTGCGCGTGGAAATTTTGTAATATCTGCAATAATATTTGCTCTCCAAATCTCGAGGTACGTGATTATAAAGAGTAATGCATGCTGAACACGAATCCAGTGTAGTTTTTTCATTATCGTTGATGTCTAATATTTCGTGGGCGATCAAACCTGAAACTTGTGTTTGGGGTTAATCCGTCAGTAAGCAGTCCGGGTGCATTTCCAAGGCATTTCCAGGCTCACTGCATATGGAATATGGATGAGACGGGAATTACAACCGTTCAGACACCGAATAGAGTCATCGGACGTCGAGGAGTGAAACAAGTCGGGCGAGTGACTTTTGCGGAAAGAGGAACCCTCGTAACTATTTTTTAATAATGTTTCGCATAAAAATTTTAAATAAATTTTTATATTTTTCTCTTAAAAAACAATTATTAAGATGTATCTTATCATTTTTCAGGATTAGATGTACGTATATGTATTGAAAATGCAGTGTGACGGTTAAACCCCGGCATTTTTGAGATTTCAATTTTTCCACCGTTGTCGTTTTTGCTCTATACCGGTTAAACAAAGCGATGTAGATAAAAATTTCCTATATAAATTTTGTAGCTAAAGGTTTACTCTTTACAGTGGTACACCACATTTAACTAAAATTATTTATTTTTTTGTTAAAAATCGGCACCGAAAAAAAACTGACGGTTAGGCCCCGGTCTCCCCTACTTTGTGCTATTTCTTGAGATACACGCGGCTAACCGACCAATGAGAATCGAGTTTAACTCCGGGATAGCGAGATTCGGTAGAAACGCGTTAATTATGATTTATACATACCTTTTATGTTTATCCCTGTCGAATTAATTATGTTTTGCATATTGCGTTAATTTAACGCGATAGAATTAAGATATTTTATTTCGATACTTGGCTTTTATACACTTAGCAGTCCAGTGATTGGGCGAGAGACGATTCTACGCGCGCGAAGTCGGGGTACTGAAAGAGAAAAAGAGAGAATTAGATTAAAGCTAGTTTATAAGAAGAACTTGGATGAGAAAGAGAGGCGAAAGTGAGAGAGGGAGCGAGAGAGAGAGAGCTGAGAGCGAGAGGAGACCGACTGGTAGTAGAGAGAAGAGAGAGAGAGAGAGACTATTTGCGTGTCTTATTACATATGTCCTCCGGGGCGAAGCCCGGGTAACCAGCTAGTAGATATATTTTTTACAAATATTTTATCATTAACAGGTAAAGTTTTATTTATGCACTTATCGTAGACAGATATGTGTTTTGCATACATAGTGTCTTTTGCAAACATAATATTTTTCACAGACAAGGTGTCTTTTACAGACATGATATTTTTCACAGATAAGGTGTCTTTTACAGACATGATAGCTTTTGCAAACATGGTGTCTTTTGCAGACATAGTGTCTTTTGCAGACATAATATTTTTCACAGACAAGGTGTCTTTTACAGACATGGTGTCTTTTGCAGACATGATATTTTTCACAGATAAGGTGTCTTTTACAGACATGATAGCTTTTGCAAACATGGTGTCTTTTGCAGACATAGTGTCTTTTGCAGACATGGTGCTTTTACAGACATGGTGTTTTTTGCAGACATGGTGTCTTTTACAGACATGGTGTCTTTTACAGACATGGTGTTTTTTGCAGACATGGTGTCTTTTGCAGACATGGTCTTTTGCAGACATGGTGTCTTTTGCAGACATGGTGTCTTTCGTAGACATGATGTCTTTTGCAGACATGGTGTCTTTCATAGATATAGTGTCTTTTACAGGCAGAATATCTTTTATATACGTATCTTTTACAATACCTTTTGCAGACATATGATGTATATCATTGTTTTTCTTTTGTTTATCATATATTTTCTGCTTTTCAAGACGAACACGATGTTGTTCTTCCGTTTCATAATGTCTTTGTAAACGTTTTTCATATGCACATTTTCTTCTGTTTTCTATTACAGCTAATGGCAAAACCTGTTTGGGAAGACCATAAGTTAAATTTTGCGCAAAATGCTCAATAATATTAGTTTCAAATATTTTTATTAAATGCTGTCTCATTACCGAATGTTCGTATTTAATTGTGTTTGGTTTCAAACCAAATAATAATGATACCGCACATGCAATTGCAAATACTCCACAGTCATTGCCATGTGGTTGTTGTTGTACATTAGGAAATTTTACTGTATTTTTATTAAATGTTAAAAATGGACATAATTGTTTCAAGTATATTTCATGTTGAGCATGTAATTGTTTATAATTTAAAGAATCATAAATATATACTGTTTTATTATCATAATAACTACATACCCAATGACCATCATATTCTGACGTGAAACTATGTAAAAAATTTGTATATGTTTTTCATTTACTGAAATTGGTTCTATTGTTTCTGGTTTTTGTATTTTCCATGTTTCGCGAGGACGAAAGGAAGAGCAATTTTTTAATAAAACACCAAAAGTCTTTATATGTGTATCCTCCAGCCATTTACCTGATTTTATAACATTAATATCATGAGTTGATAATTTTATTATTGTATTTTTTTCAGCCATTATGCAATTAATAATAATAATGTTTAAATAATACTTATATTTTTTTATTTCTCCGTTAATTCTCCGTTTTTCTTCTTTAATGTATGCGTCTGTTGTAAAACTTGATACACTGAAAAAGAAGATTAATATAAATTTTTATACATGAATTGCAAAAGGAGAATCTGCTTAAAATTACTTAATCAAGATATGTGCATCCATACATATCCATATGCAGTATATATGTGTGCATGCACGTCAGGACAGAAGAGAAATAATTCTTTCTTTATGGTATTTATATAGGGTGTCTGATAATGACCAGACTACTTCTCGTAGATAGATAAAGCGGGTTAAATTTAATCGAAAAGTCTTTTATCATTTTGTAAGTTTCTTAATAATAGAAAATAAATTAACGTAGCGCTATGTTGTGCCGTAAACGGGGAGTGTTCCGGCACAGGATTCTTTGGATCCGCCGGGTTGGAGGAGAGAACAATACTCGGGAGTTGTGGTTGCAAAGGCGTTTAATAAAACAGATCTCTTGTAGTTACACTTGAATCAATTACTTCACTACCCTGACTTGCGGGTTACCATATATTAACGATACGTTGACTCGCGGTACGCGCTCGGTTCTTAGACTGCCCGCCGCGCATCGGAAAGGCGGGCTCTTTATCCGCTCGGTATTGCTGACTTCGTTGTCAGCGTTTTTGATACCGTGATCAAAGGTCTAACGGGCAGGTGATGTCCGGCATGCCCATATATGGTCATTCCCGAGGCTTGTGCAGGTCTTTGCGTCAGCGGTCTTCGTCGCTAGGGTCATATTTCCGATAGGAGGCAACTCGGAGTTGCCAAGTGCATTACTTAATCTCTAATTCGTTGTGCGCTCACAACAGCTACATGAATCAATGTGTATCCACGCGATTAGACGAGAAAGAGTTAAAAAAATTATTTTAATAATTTTTCATAATCTATTTCATTTTCTTTGTTAGGCATAAGGTTTTTAGCACCACACACTCCGCAGGAATACCGCTGAATTTCGTTTTCTTAAACAATTACCGACATTTTAACTTTGATAATAGGAATCTTTTTTTTTTTTTTTTAATTTTAAAAAATTATTAAATAATTTGTTTTACGACTTTTAGTCTATAATACATATATTGTAAACTGTTTGGAATATATCTTTATTTTGTTTTTTTAATTTATAAATTAAATAAATTAATAAGGTTTTCTGGCAAGTATACATAATTTATTACTGTATTTATTACTCTTTACAGGTTTACTTTTTTACTTACGCTTGTCCTTTCCATATTTTTTATATTTTTTTATATTTTATATTTTAAATTATATATTTTTTAATACTTTTTTATTACTTTATTAACTTTTATTACAAAACTTGCGTCTTATGTCTATGTTACACGATGTCGGCGACCATGTTACACGACATAGGCAGCTACGATATACGATGTCGGCGACCATGTTACACGACGTAGGCAGCTACGATATACGATGTCGGCGACCATGTTACACGACGTAGGCGGCTACGATATATCGTGTATATATAAACTTCTCGCCGCGCGCCTAGCAACGCAAACGTTGGACTGCTTCTTCTTGTCGAATCTCACAGACGCATATTTTGATTAATGTATTTTTATTAATTAATTTCTTATTAATTATTGAGAAACTTACAAAACAATAAAGGATTTTTTAAATTTAATTTAACCCGTTCTACCTGTCTACGAGAAGTGATTCGCTCTGTCTCATTACTAGATACTCTGTACATATGTGCATGTGTAAAATACGCGTATACTCAAATGCATGCCAGTATTACGTATGTATTGTATATCATATATACATAATAAGGTTTAATGTACATACAATGAAAGCATATTCTCTTTACATGTAACATAACCTCTTAACAATAAGAAGCCTTTTATAGTACATTCTAAATGAGATTAATAATTTTGTTACTTTACTTACCAAATAAACTTATATAAATGAGCACTATTATACTATTTTCTACGTTGCAATCGAGAAAAGTTTGCAGTACACAATAAATTATGAACTTCGCAAAATCAACTCGTCGCAAATTCACTCAACAGAGTATAATTTACTCAACAGAATAATTATTATTACTCATTGTGTATACATCTAATACTAGATACGCGCTCATTCAGGCACTAAAGCAATTGAATGTGATTGGTTTTTACTTATGAATCCAACCAATTACTCATTACTTAAAAGATTGGTGATTCGTCAGAGAAAAATTTCTCGTTACGTGAAAATTAGTATTTAGGTAAAAATGAAATAATTTCTTTTACAAATTGGTAATTAACAAAAATAAATTTTTTATTATTAAAATAATTAATAACTTGTCAAAAATATATATTACTAATTTAAAAATTAATGATTAGTGGAAAATAATTATTTATGTTTTTAATAATAAATAATTAGTCAAGTAAATTATTTATTTTAAAAATTATTAATTGGTTTAATATAAATATAAATAATTTAATTGTTGCAGTTAAACGTGGTTAAAAAACAATTATGTTAATGTTATATACAGGGTGTATCAGAATGTTTGGTACTTTTTTCATATTTAGATAGAGCGAGCCAAACTGAGTGGAAAAGTCATGTACCATTTTGCAATTTTCGCAATAGTTGATGAGTTATTAATGATTAAAAATCGCGGTATTGGCCCGGCCCACCGCCAAATCCAAGCGCGCGGCGAGATGCGGCCGCTTCGCGGTCGGCGCGCGGGCAGTTGTTTACTTCAAGCGGCACGAGCGGCACGTAACGCCGGGCCCCCGTCCTGAGCGATGATAGTTTCTCGCCTTTTTTAAATAGAAATAAAATTTTCTAACAACATAGAAAAATTTTTTGTGCGTACTTATGTACATACGTGTGTACACATGCATACACAGTAAAATATCAATTGTACTGCTTAAAAAAGCGATTACTCAATTTACTTTTTTTCTGTTAGTAAGTAACGGTTGTCTTTAAGAAAGAATATTTTCTTGATAATAGTCTTAAAATGTACAAATTTTAGAAAGAGTCTTTATCATGTACTCGAAAGAAGAATTTATACTCCTTCAAAGAACATAATAAAATTTTATTTTAAAAAAGTCAAAATAATAAATAAAGTAATATGAGGACCTCGAGATTAAAATAGGAGAAGTCAAGGCTATGAGGGTCAGACGCAGATCACAGTGCGTAATATTAGAAATAACTGATTTATTCGTCGTTTTGATACATTACATCGATCCGTACGTTTCGGCTCAGTTTTGAGCCATCTTCAGCGGCAGTTACAGAAATTGAGTTACACGTTCTCCGTACCGTATGGTGAGTTTACTGATTCAAAGTATCAGAAACATAGACCAATTGATCCATATCTGTAAATTTGTTCAATTAATGTTGAGATATTAAAAAGATTCCTTAGGAAACTCACCATTCGGTCTGAATAACGTGGAATACAGAGCCATGTACATAATGAATACTCTCTGGGAGAAGACTTGACGATCTTGTCGACACGACACACAATGATATGAAAGGTCTTGCAAGAAGAGGCATCTAATTGTTCAATTCTTCAATTAAGAATATAAAATTAAAACAAAAATTCGATTTACTTATTATTTTGACTTTTCTTTGATAATATTTTATAATGTTCTTTGAAGGAGTATAAATTCTTTTTTCATACAAAGTACATGACAAAGTACATGACAAAGACTTTTTCTAAAATTTGTGATAAGTACATTTTAAGATTATTATCAAGAAAATATTCTTTGTTAAAGATATCCGTTACTTACTAAAAGAAAAAGAGTAATTCGAGAATTACAATTATGTACGTAATAAAAATTTAAGAATTAAAATTGTGTACATAAGTAAAATTCGTGAATTACAATTATGTACTGTGACGTTGCAGTTTCGCTGCATAGTTGCAGCGCCCCGCCGCCGTCACAAGGCGCGGGTTTCGCGACCTTTTTCACGCCCGAGGACGGTTCAACGAATCGATGCGAGATCTCCAGGGGCATATTATAATTGCGTTACGATATTCTGATCCTTTATTTTATTTTGTATCATTTGCGTGGCGCCTCACCGAGCCGAAGACCGGAGTTTCCTGAGAGGATGCAGAGGGCGCGAAAGCGGAGTCGACGAGAAGGACAAGGCGAGAAATCGGACGACGGAAAGCGGATCGAAGCGACAACTCGCGGGCCGCCGAGAGCGACGGAGCGCAGGAAAACACGCGCGCGGCGCGTGACACAGCGGCGGGCGAGCCCATAATGGCAGGGCCCCGGGACGCCGGGGCGAAATCAGCTCACCTGCCCTCCTCACATTACTGACCGGATCCCGGGATGGTTGGCCACCATTCCCGAACCGACAGGAAGGAACGCGGAGGCAAAAACGTCCCGTCCGCTGCCGGGAAGAATCCCGGAAAAATTGCCGCGCGAGCGAAGGGCCGTTTAGCGCCCTGCGGAAAGCCGTAATTCACGGCCCTACGCACGAATCCGCCGCGAGCCTGCGAGCTCACCCCTCATTGGTCCGCGCCCCAACGTCGCGGGGCCGCGTACGCCCGGGGTGGGGTGCGCTATCGATTCCGCCATCGAGCGAAATTTCGGGAGCATTCGTGGATCGTCCTCGATAACCGACGCACGTCACAAGTCCAGTCGCGATATTCTGTTTGCGTTAAGTCGCACTTTGAAGCTGAGTACGACGTCCGGCTGCTCTCTTTACGACCCTTGGGACGACGGCGAGGACCCTCGGGAGAGAATCTGCCTACGGTGAGGTTGCCTCGGTAACGTTTTATGTAAAGCCACGACACCGCTGCCCGGGTCGCGCTCTCGCTCGGGAATATTCGCGATAATTAGCGTATTCGCCGACAAGGCGTATTTAGCGATCGATAGCGAGAGCGAGGGGCACCGGAATGGTCTCGTGGCCGTGGGATCGCGATCGAAACCTACGAACCTCTGGAGATCGCGGTAGGCGCGTCGATGACGACGTTCGATATAGCGAATACGCCATTTCTCGCGCCCTTCGCGTTCACGACCGCGTGTCTCGTTATGCGTAGTATTTCGCCCGGTCGAATCTGCACGCGTAATTAATGGCGTCAGAGGGATATTCGCGTTGGTTTAATTGCGTTACTTACGATTCGCGTTCGGACATTTAGCCTATCCTCGCGATATCGGCTGCGTTGAGATATTATTCGCGGTAGGATGTGGTTCGCCTTAAGCTACCATTCGCGTCGACCTAACGTTGCGTCTCGTTATTACTCGCGGTAATCCCGTAATCCTTCTCGCGTTAATTCGAGTATTTCGCGTTATGCCGAGTGTCTCGGCGCATCATTTTTCGCGTTGGACGATCGCTGACGATCGCGGGTGTTGCGTTCGATCGGAGTCGCGTGCGTAATCTCAGTTCTTGCGTTAGGATAAATTGGTCATTTCGCGTTAGTTATAGTATTGTTCGCGGTAATTCCGCATAATTTCTCGCGTTAGTTTAGTATTTCGCGTTATGTCGAGCGCCCCGGCGCCTTATTCTTCGCGTGAGGATATCCCTGGCAATATCACATGTTGCGTTCGTTCCTTCTTGCGTTGGGACATTACTCGCGTCGCGTTCGTTGCGTTAGTTTAAGATTATTCTTTGCGTTAGTTTAAGATTACTCTTTGCGTTAGTTCAAGATTATTCCCTGCGTTAGATTGAGATTATTACTTGCGTTAGAGTAAGATCCTTATGGCGACAGAATCCCTGCACGGGTTTGGGAACTTGCGTTCACGCGCTCCAAGCGTGGCGCATTATCATTTCGCGGTATTTCGCGCTATTATTTCGCGTTTATTTCCGTTATGTCGTAGTCAGTCGTAATTTGTACCGATATTCTATGTTATTTGTCCGCGAACTTTTCTACTATTATTAGCTGTGAAATTATATGATCTTGATGATTTTGTAAGTTTAGTTTTCCTCACACGTTCTCTTGCTGAGCCTTCCGCGCGTTTACTGAGTTAACGTAATTTTCCGTTTATTTCTGGCGTCCGCGTTATCATATTTTGTATTCGAAATTTGACGCCCGCGTTATCTACCACCTGCTATTTGCTTTTGTTTTGAAAGCCACATTGGCACTTACTGTTCCATCCAGAAATTTCTACCGAATAAATGTTATCTTTTATCTGTTAACCGCTTGAGTTCGTGATCTTGATTATTTTGCGTCACCCCGCCGAATACCGCGCTGCCCTTCATCAACCCCGCCCTGCTATTAGGTCGAGCTAGCCATTCCCTCGCACACCGATTCATTTCGTTTTGCGTCTCGTTTTTGGTTTCTCGCGATTTCGCGGACGCGAATTTACGCGTCTGGCGCCCAACATTAGAATCTTTTCGTGGAGTGTCGGAGGTGCGAGAGAATCACCGGGGAGGCCTACCATCCTGCTCTCCTTTCCCCTTTTGATCCGGCACACGTCCCGGACCGCTCCGGGAGTGAAAAAGTCGTGACAAAATTTGGCGCCCAACGTGGGGCAGCCGAAGATCGTCGAAAGTCAAGTACGTACAGGGCATTAGCGCTACGTGCGGGTGACGAAGATATCGGCAGGATACCTGGCTGTTGTGTTGAAATAAAGAGAATCTATTCTCCTATTATTTTCCTGCCTTTTTTTTGTGTTATTGCGATATTATTTGTGTTGTGCCATCTTGTGTTCTTGCATAATTCGTTTAACTATTTTCTTTCAGCTTTACATGAAAAATTGTCAGAAACATTAATGGAGTAAATGTGTTTGGGTGGGTTAGCGTTAGATTCGCGATAATCATTGCGGCCAAATAGCGCGTTGGAATTTGGAGAAAGCGCGATCGCGACACCGTCGGAGTTCTGTTTACGTCGGCGGAAGGCCGCTTCGGAAAAACTATTACTATCGAGTTACCTTCACATTCCATTGTTCGCGTGTTATGCTATTCGACTTGAGAATGGAACATCTTGATGAATGAAATTTCGCGAATTTAGTGAATGATTCGGTCGGACGATTAGCGATATATTTTTCTTTTTTGGGAGCACAGGAGGATTCCGTCGGTTTCTCGCGAGAGGTAGATTTAGCGTTTAATAAAATTTTGCAAGTTTTCGAAATGGATCCAATTGAGCTCACCGACGAGTGGATTATCCACGCTTCGCGCGACGAGCGAATCGCCGAGTTAAGTCGACGCGAGCTACCGACCGACGGGTCCGACCCCGAGTTGACGCTTCGCTTGTTACGCTTGTTGACGGCCGCGCGTCGTGAATCGAACCGCGTGACCGACTTCGGGTCAACCCGCGCGGCAAACCTCGAACTAAACCAAATGACGGGGGTCGAAGCGAACCACCCGGTCAGTACCGGATATCTCGATATCCCGGCGGAGGACATCCGCCCGGATAGCCCGTCCGCGGCGATGGGCGCGCCTCCGTACCTCGATCCCTCGGACGTTTCCCGGAGTCACGCGCCTAGAGCGTCGCCAGATCCGAACGGTAACTCCGCGACGACCATCTATAATATCATGCGGAAATGGGACTTAAAGTTTTCGGGCGCGCGCGGAGAGGATGCCGAGACGTTTCTGTTGCGTGTCGAGGAGGGCCGCGAATTGATCCCCGTGGCGGACGAGGATATTCTGCGATGCCTCCCGTTCTTCCTATCGGGTATTGCGCTTTACTGGTTTCGCAGAAAGCGGGAGCGCCTGACGACATGGACCGCGTTTAAAACCGCGTGGCGTACCCGTTTCGGAAACCCGGATTTCCAGTTTGCCCTCCGCGACGAGATAATGCGGCGTACGCAGGGGGAACAGGAGTCCGTGACGGACTACCTGACGTGCTTAAATACGCTTTACGATCGATTATCGCCGCCGTGGCGCGAGGAGGAAAAAGTCGGGTACGCCCACCGACATATGCTTCCCCGTTTACAGACACAGATACCGCGAGACTCGGTTCAAGATATGGACGCGCTCGAACTACGGGCCGCGCGTGCAGAGGCAAGTTACCGTGCCGCGCAAAACTATCGCGCTCCTCTTCCGCCAGAACGCTCTTTCTTCCCGGATTTAGCGTACTGAACGCCCAAGGGCGCTAATCGCAATCCGGGGGGGAAACAACGCGACACCGTGGCCGCGCTCGGCGTGTCCCCCGCGAATTCGAGCGGCACAGGGACGGGCGCGAGACAGGGTAAGGCCGGCGGGCCGCAAGCGAGTGCCCCGGCCGCGACCGCCGCCTCTGCGACAGGCGCGTCGGTCAATTCTCCGGCTTCCGCGAGCGTGAACCCCGCCGCCACGTGTTGGAACTGCGACCAAGCAGGACACTTTTCGCGCGATTGCCAGGCTCCGCCGAGAAGGCATTGCTACCGTTGCGGAAAGATCGAGGTTACCACCCGTACTTGCCCGAAATGTTCGGGAAACGAATAGAGGAGTCGCGAAAAAGGGGCAACCCGACTCCTACCCCCTCAGCCCCCGGAAATTTATCAATGGGAACTCGGGATGCCGCGTACAGCGCGTTTAGCGATCGAGGAGGCTCGGCCTCTCTCAAGTTCCTCCGCGTGCAAATCGCGGGCTATGAAATAAGCGTTTTAGTAGATTCGGGTTCAAGTCGTACGTTTGCAGGTCCGGAAGTTACTGCGTTAATTAGGCAACTCGGTTTTTCGTTCACTTCGACTGGCGGGAAACGTGTGACGACCGCGACTAATCAAACCGCAAGAGTGAGGGGGGAGGTAAAGGTTCCCGTTAGCATACACGGTAAAACTCTGAATCTGAGGATTCATTCGCTACCGACTTTAGCGTTACCGTGTATCTTGGGAGTAGATTTTTTGAAAAATTTCGGGATAGATGTGAATTTCGCGAGCGATACTTGGAGTTTCGCGGACAACCCCTCGCGGCAGTATTATTTCGAGAAGGGTTCGTCGAGTTCTCTCGCGAATGTTCGGGTGATCTTGTCCGAGAGTAAAAGCGTAAATCTCGAGCCAGGTCAATCGGGTGAAGGGGAGAAGACACGAAAGCCTGAGGCGTCACCTCTCGTTTGTTGTGGGTTAAGTGAATTGACGCCGGACCAAGAAAAGCGTCTGCAAGAGTTTTTAGCGTCTCAAATTACGATTAATTCGGACGAGCTCGGGGCCACCACGTTAACCGTGGGACCGTATGACAAGTCACCCGTTTCCCAAACTAGCCGGGAATCACACCCGAAGACGACGGAGATGTCAGGGGAACAACAGAGGGTGCAGAAGGAGCAGGAGCCAGAAACACCGGGGATCGAGCAGCCCGTAGAGACGGTGCAAGAGGTTGACAGCGGTCTGTGCGAGGCCGACAGCCTGATATATTCGCAAAGATACACGCAGGAGGCCGACGAGGAGGTTCAGAGGTTGCTGGAGGTGGGCGAACAGCCCGCTGGACAGGCCGGGCGGCAGAAGGTGCAGCCCATAACGGTCAAAGTGCAGGAGGAAGGGCAGCCGGGAGCGACCGACTCGCAACAGTACACCAGCCTGTGAGGCGTGGGACACCAAGTCTATATATATATATATATATATATATATTTATCTTTTGCTGTAAAACATATACTCCTTATTATTTATTTTATTTTATTAATACTATTTTATTTGCACGAGGCAAAAAATACACCGATGAGGTGCAGACGTTTTTAACAAGTACACCTAGTACACCACATGCTGCAGAAGCAAGCACATACAATAAACAACATTTTACCCGATAACAAATCGTTACCCTAATTACAAGATCCTATCCAATTACGATTACCTCGATAGAGATCAAATGCCTTCGGAGAAGTGCAAGCTCATGACATTAACATTCATATTTGTTCTATTTGCCATCGCGATAATTTCCATATTACTTTTAGTATATTCACTCAAGAATTAAAGATGCACTCAGATAAATTTTATATAACAATCATAACGTTTATTCTCATACTATTTACAATTTTTATAATATATATGATCCTATTAGTTTACGCAGCTAGGGATAATTCAGAGCCACAATTTATAACATGAGACTTTCAGAGTTCGTAATAATTTCAACAATAATATTCTTTCCATTAATTATCCATTTCCCAGACACTGACATGGTCATTACACTTTACATTCTATTTACACTCTACATATTAATATTAGGCGTAGGAGTAGATCCACGGTTGATCGAAGAATGACAGCCGAACGATACGATTCGTTTAAGATATATTCACGTTATTTAATTTCATTTACAATGAGGGTTCACATAATTTAACATTTAAGTTACACTTTTGGCACGGAAAGCGAGCAGGACGCATTCCTGAGTTCGCACATATTTCATTATAATTTTACAAGCGTTATTTACATTTACACCTGTATACACTTTACAGCACTAATTACACTTTATAGGCCCTAAGCCGATAGAAAAACGCAGAGACAATCTGTATGTGGAAGAAATTCCCAATTAACATATTCGACAATTTTATAAAGTCCTAATAACATTTTCTACTATTAAACAATAATATTAAGGCATTCAGCCGATGAAATGCACGAGGTGCACAAGTACAATTCGAGTTACACTTTGTTCAAAGATATCATTACAGAAATGACCTTTCCGGTCAATATTCAGTCAATTACCGTAATTTGCAACATTTTAAGGCATTTAATAAGATTTACACTTTTTTACACCTTTTACACTTTCTACACTCGACGACTTAGAATAAGCGTGCGAGACGAGCCAGCGAAGGCTCTACACTTTAGATTACACTCTTTACACTTTCTACACTTGCATGTTAGATTTCAGCGTGCGAGAACAAGTCACCGAAAGGTGCAGCACTTATTACACTTTCTACACTCGACGTCTTAGGATAAGCGTGCGAGATGAGCCACTGACGGCAATTACACTTTTGATACACTTTTAGCACTTCGAGTGCAGATTCGTTAAATTCATTGAATTTCCAGTATATTATTTACAGTAACGTCTCACGGAAGAGAGAACAGCCAAATGGAATTATTCCAGGCAAAGATTTATTCAGCTTTACATTTAGCATTGATTTTCATTATATTCAGTTACACTTTATTACACTTTTGTGAACTTTCTACACTTTTATACGGCGCTCAGCCGGTTTAATATTATATTCATAATTTTGATATTTTAATCCTATTCCCTGTCAATTTAAGAATTCATTATATGATTATGCGTGCAGTAATTTTAAGCCGCGTTATACTTACCTTTTATACTTACCTTTTATTACACCGACTCCGGTGATTAGATGAGACGATTCCATAGCGATCCGGGGTACCTGAAAGAAAGAGAAATTAATACTTACCTGGTTTCATAGGATTCGTCTGTTGTGACGTTGAGAGTCACTCGATGCGAGTCGAGTGACTTTTGGTTCGCTTGCGCGAAGTTGCGTGCAGCGACGCGTTTGGTTCACGCGAGTGCGAAAGCCAAGTCGCGCCGTTGCACTTTAGTGTAGCATCTCACGAAAAGGTGCCGAGTCCCAAGAACGACTCGGCAAGCGAAGTGCAGATGGAGTCGTACCATCTACACCCGAAGGTGCGCTCCGCCAGTGCGAAGGTTGCGCGCCTAAAATGACGACTCAGCGCATGCGTGAGTCTAAGGTGGGAGAACTCGACCCGTTCCTCCCGGACAGTCCGTCGTGAGTTTTCGAGGCGTCAACACGTGTTGCGCCATACAAATCGGAAAAGGCGTTCTTATCCCGTTATCCGCTAGCGTTAGTAGCGTGAACGAAATATTATCACGGACAGTCCGTCGCGAACTTTCGAGACGTTAATTGCGTCATACACATCAAAAAAGGCGGTCTTATCCTGTTATCCGCTAGCGTCAGTAGCGTGATTGATCTATTGTTAGAGACAGTGAGTGCGTGATACGGGAATATTCCTATTGCGCTTATATTGATCGTTAAGATCCGCATTAACCGAATAAGCGGCGTTTCGACAACAACTCGACGTAGTTACACGCGATCGAGCGAACACGCGCGCTAAGAGAGATTGCTGTACAATCTAATTTTTAATAAACTATTATTTGTTTTGTGACGTTGCAGTTTCGCTGCATAGTTGCAGCGCCCCGCCGCCGTCACAAGGCGCGGGTTTCGCGACCTTTTTCACGCCCGAGGACGGTTCAACGAATCGATGCGAGATCTCCAGGGGCATATTATAATTGCGTTACAAATTACTGATCCCTTTTATTTTATTTTGTATCATTTGCGTGGCGCCTCACCGAGCCGAAGACCGGAGTTTCCTGAGAGAATGCAGAGGACGCGAAAGCGGAGTCGACGAGAAGGATAACGGCGAGAGACCGGACGACGGAAAGCGGATCGAAGCGACTCGCGGGCCGCCGAGAGCGACGGAGCGCAGGAAAACACGCGCGCGGCGCGTGACACAGCGGCGGGCGGACCCATAATGGCAGGGCCCCGGGACGCCGGGGCTAAATCAGCTCATCTGCCCTCCTCACACTGCTGACCGGATTCCGGGATAGGCGGCCGCCATTCCCGAACCGAAAAGGAGGAACACGGAGGCAGACACGTCCCGTCCGCCGCCGGGAAGAATCCCGGAAAAGTTGCCGCGCGAGCGAAGGGCCGTTTAGCGCCCTGCGGAAAGCCGTAATTCACGGCCCTACGCACGAATCCGCCGCGAGCCTGCGAGCTCACCCCTCATTGGTCCGCGCTCCAACGTCGCGGGGCCGCGTACGCCCGGGGTGGGGTGCGCTATCGATTCCGCCATCGAGCGAAATTTCGGGAGCATTCGTGGATCGTCCTCGATAACCGACGCACGTCAAAGGCCAAGTCGCGATATTCTCTTCGCGTTAAGTCGCATTTTGGGAGCTGAGTACGACGTCCGGCTGCTCTCTTTCGACCCTTGGGACAACGGCGAGGACCCTCGGGAGAGAATCTGCCTACGGTGAGGTTGCCTCGGTAACGTTTTATGTAAAGCCACGACACCGCTCCCCGGGTCGCGCTCTCGCTCGGGAAAATTCGCGATAATTAGCGTATTCGCCGACAAGGCGTATTTAGCGATCGATAGCGAGAGCGAGGGGCACCGGAATGGTCTCGTGGCCGTGGGATCGCGATCGAAATCTACGAACCTCTGGAGATCGCGGTAGGCGCGTCGATGACGACGTTCGATATCGCGAATACGCCATTTCTCGCGCCCTTCACGTTCACGACCGCGTGTCTCGTTATGCGTAGTATTGCGCCCGGTCGAATCTTAGATTCTGCACGCG
This sequence comes from Temnothorax nylanderi, assembly GCF_030848795.1. Taxonomy (NCBI): domain Eukaryota; kingdom Metazoa; phylum Arthropoda; class Insecta; order Hymenoptera; family Formicidae; genus Temnothorax; species Temnothorax nylanderi. The sequence goes on along the minus strand of NW_027249608.1, from coordinate 75,774 downwards.
ATATTAATGGCGTCAGAGGGATATTCGCGTTGGTTTAATTGCGTTACTTACGATTCGCGTTCGGGCATTTAGACTATCCTCGCGATATCGGCTGCGTTGAGATATTATTCGCGGTAGGATGTGGTTCGCCTTAAGATACCATCCGCGTCGACCTAAGGTTGCGTCTCGTTATTACTCGCGGTAATTCCGTAATCTTTCTCGCGTTAATTCGAGTATTTCGCGTTATGCCGAGTGTCTCGGCGCATCATTTTTCGCGTTGGACGATCGCTGACGATCGCGGGTGTTGCGTTCGATCAGAATCGCTTGCGTAATCTCAGTTCCTTGCGTTAGGATCAATCGGTCATTTCGCGTTAGTTATAGTATTGTTCGCGGTAATTCCGCATATTTTCTCGCGTTAGTTTAGTATTTCGCGTTATGTCGAGCGCCCCGGCGCCTTCTTCTTCGCGTTCGGATGTCCTTGGCGATATCACATGTTGCGTTCGTTTCCTCTTGCGTTGGGACGTTACTCGCGTCACGTTATTCTTTGCGTTAGACTAAGACTATTACCGGCGTTAGATTAAGATTACTACTTGCGTTAGAATAAGATTATTTGGCGACAGAATCTCTGCACGGGTTTGGACCGTGCGCTCACGCGCTCCGAGCGTGACGCACTATCATTTCGCGGCATTTCACGCTATTATTTCGCGTTTATTTCCGTTATGTCGTAGTCAGTCGTAATTTGTACCGATATTTTATGTTATTTGTCCGCGAACTTGTCTACTATTATTAGCTGTGAAATTATATGATCTCGATGATTTTGTAAGTTTAGTTTTTTTCACACGTTCTCTTGCTGCGCCTTCCGCGCGTTTACTGAGTTAACGTAATTTTCCGTTTATTTCTGGCGTCCGCGTTATCATATTTTGTATTCGAAAATTGACGCCCGCGTTATCTACCACCTGCTATTTGCTTTTGTTTTGAAAGCCACATTGGCACTTACTGTTTCATCCAAAAATTTCTACAGAATAAATGTTATCTTTTATCTGTTAACCGCTTGAGTTCGTGATCTTGGTTATTTTGCGTCACCCCGCCGAATACCGCGCTGCCCTTCATCAACCCCGCCCTGCTATTAGGTCGAGCTAGCCATTCCCTCGCACACCGACTTATTTCGTTTTGCGTCTCGTTTTTGGTTTCTCGCGATTTCGCGGACGCGAATTCACGCGTCTGGCGCCCAACAAGAAAATCGTTTCGTGAAGTGTCGGAGGTGCGAGAGAATCACCGGAGAGGCCTATCATCCCGCTCAGGGGGTGCACACTCCCGTACTATTTTGTCGTGTAGCGTTTCAGCGCCATCTTATAGTTTTTCCTCGTGAAAATGGAACTACGTAGCAAGATGGCGTCATCCGTCGGTAAAAATGCGCAACGTTTTAGTATCCATAGGGCCAGTTTCACCATCTCCGATTAACGTGATCCTTCGAAACTCATTCTTTGTCTCTTTCTCACGAAAGAGACAAAGAATGAGTTTCGAAGGATCACGTTAATCGGAGATGGTGAAACTGCCCTTACATTTATTATTAAAATAAAAAATTAAATTATTTTTAAAAAATATAATATATAAATATAGGATATTGAAATGAGTAAAAAAGTTATTATTTACGTTTTATAAATGTTTTTATTGTTGTTATACAACTCTGCGTGTAATAAAATTATAATACAATAATATTATTGGCCTATACTACTACTAAGTTTACGCGAGCGTTACTTCTGTAGTAACTTACGATAATTTCTTCGCGTAAACGAGATTTTCTTTCGCGTAAACGGGATTTTGTAGTAACTTATGATAATTTACTCCGCGTAAACGAATGCATTCTTATAAGTTACTATAGAAGTAACGCTCGCGTAAACGTAGTACTAGTTTACATTCCATGTTTACATTCAAAGCCTGTGAGAATTGTATACGAAATAATAAATAGTGTAAAGGATCCAAATCGTTTCATTATTTCATATGCAATCCTGAATTGAACAAAATGGATAATTGTTGGATAATTTAAGATCGCTGTTTCACACATTTTCTTTATAAACAAATACGAAATGTGTGAAAGCAACAGAAAAACTTAATTATAAAAAGAAAATAATCGGAGTATTAATACGTACTACGTTTACGCGAGCGTTAAATCTGTAACTTACAATAATTCCTTTGCGTAAACGGGATTTTCTAGTAACTTACGATAATTTACTCCGCGAGTCAATTATCGTAAGTTACTACAGAAGGAACGCTCGCGTAAATGTAGTGACAGTGACATAATTGGAGAGATCATTACAATTATTTTTATAACTTTGACCAACTCTGCCAGCAAATCCAAAAGACATTACGAGGATATTTAAATTGGAATGAATTATTAACTAGAAAAGATATATTACAATTAAATCAGAAAAATCATTTAAAGCAAAAAAATCACATTAAAATCTATATGAACCATAAATTATGTGCGGTTGTTTAACAATCGCCATTATTAACCGGAAAAGACAAAAAAAATTAACCGAAAAAATCATTTCAAGCAGAAAAACCACATGAGCAAATGAAAAATTTATTGTAACCAATGACCTGCGCGAGATTTGTAACTAGTTCTGCGACTGTACGGTCAAGAAAAAATGGACAAAATTTGAAATCAAAAGTTAGAAATTTGAAATTTGAAATGCAGCATACGACTATTTTCGCGTTTTAAACCGATGCTCTTACAAAGATGCAACATTGACAATGTCGGCAAGTCATTTCGGTACAATGACAAACAAATAAATTTGACGGCGAGAGGTCGCACTTCATATAAAGGACGAAACGTTAAATTCATCGTTAAATTCATATTTGGAATCGTAGTCTGTACGCGTGATATTAAATATATCACGCGTACAGGCTACGATTCCAAACGATTCCGAACACGGAGAAACTGAATGTCCAGGTATGTCAAAGAATGTTCCACGCTACACGGAAAAAAATACGCCGCAATCAAACGTCGGCGTCACGGGCCGCTACAAACAAACAGTTAATTCCAATGGATATTATTTAAACGAAAACATATCAGACAGTTGTTTTAATAATCGATATACATCTTTGGATAAAATAATATCCAATTGAATTGTTTATTCTTTTCCGTGTAGATGAGATGCAGAGAGCTCACTCGCTCGACATAATTCGCTTGCAATTTACTCGAATCATTATTAATCATTATTGCCGCTCGTCGAGCGTACTCGTTACGTATTGCAAATCGGCTATACGTCGGCTACAAATACATTTATCTCAATCTTAAAATTACTAACCAGAAAAGACCAAAAGACATGAGATACGTCCGAATAATATACACAGAGGAACGGCCGATCGTCGATTCTGAAAAATAGAATAAGAACACTGACATTAATACACTGCCGATTCTCGCTCAATTCACCATTTACGAGAATTATGATAATAAACTTACCAATCTTCTCCGTTCTTTCCGAATGTGGAAGTGGAATGCGTCGAAGGTCAAAGCGAGAGGCTGACGCAACGTTTCAGGACGACACACGAGATACGTCCGAATAATATACACAGAGGAACGGTCGATCGTCGATTCTGAAAAATAGAATAAGAACACTGACATTAATACACTGCCGATTCTCGCTCGATTCACCATTTACGAGAATTCTGATAATTAACTTACCAATCTGCCCCGTTCCTTGCGAATGCGGAAGTGGAATGCGCAAAAGGCCAAAGCGAGAGGCTGACGCAATGTTTCAACGTTTCAGGACTTTCAGGATGATACACGAGACACATCCATGTACACATCCATACCGCACAAAATGATCGTTGATTTCGAAAGAAAATTCGGTAGTCGCGATTCGCGATCAATCGCGATGCTCGTGATTGCTCGCCCGTTGTTGCCCGGTTGCCCCACTCGGCTCACGTGACTGATTCAACTGACGCCATATTGAATTTTGGCTACGTAGTTCCATTTTCACGAGGAAAAACTATAAGATGGCGCTGAAACGCCATACGACAAAATAGTACGGGAGTGTATGGCCCCTGATCCCGCTCTCCTTTCCCCTTTTGATCCGGCACACGTCCCGGACCGCTCCGGGAGTGAAAAAGTCGTGACAGTTTATAATAAACAAAAAGCATTGATTCGCGACCCCAGTGAACATCCTATCCGATATTCCGTATATACGCTTCGCTTAACAAGGGCGTGGCCGACGGCCTTGAACGCGCCTGCGACGTAGAAACGACAGCCATCTTGCTGAGAAGGAAGGACGGGGCAACGCAGTTGACACAGGTTTCTGTATTTAAGCCTGAAAATACAGTGGCGACCGTAAATTCAGCCCAAGTAGTAAGTGGCTATATTTCAACATTAATAGTTTCATTCGTTGTTCCGGTCACAACCGAACATAATATCGAGGTTGGAGACCACCCTTCTATTAGGCAGCGTTGCTATCCCGTATCGCCGAAAATAAAGGAGGCTATCTACGACGAAGTAGATCGGTTGTTAAAAGCCGGTATTATCGAGCCATCTCAGAGCGAGTGGTCGACGCCGATCGTGATGATCAAGAAGCCCAACGGAACGTACCGTTTTTGCCTAGATTTCCGGCTAGTAAATAACGTTTCGAAAAAGGACGCGTACCCGTTGCCGTACATGAACGGAATTCTCGATAAACTGCGGAAAGCTCGATATATTTCGACCATAGATCTGAGCCAGGCCTACTTCCAGATTCCGTTATCGAAAAGGAGTCGGGAGATCACGGCTTTCGCGGTACCGGGAAAAGGCCTTTTTCATTTCAAGCGGATGCCGTTTGGCTTAACGGGAGCCCCCGCAACCTTTCAGAGATTATTAGATCGGTTGATCGGACCAGAGATGGACCCGTACGCGTTCGCGTATTTAGACGATATCGTGGTGGCTACCAAAACGTTCGAGGGGCATCTCGAGTGGTTGAGCCGCGTTTTCAAGCGTATTCGCGAAGCGGGCTTGACAATAAACCCCGAGAAGAGCAAATTCTGTCGCTCTCAGGTGAAGTATCTAGGATTTTTGGTCCAACGGGAGGGGTTAAAGGTCGACCCCGACAAGACCGTTACGATTAGGGAATATCCCGCGCCGCGTAACCTTCGGCAATTGCGGCGGTTTATTGGTATGGCGTCGTGGTACCGCCGTTTTATCCCGCAGTGCGCTACTCGCCTAGAGCCGTTAACGCGACTACTTAAAAAGAATCAGGTGTGGGAGTGGGGCGAGGACCAACAAGCCGCGTTCGAGACTATTAAGGAGTGTCTCACGTCTCCACCCACCTTGTCGTGTCCAGACTTCAGCATACCGTTTGAATTACAGACCGACGCCAGTTCCGTCGGCTTAGGCGCGGTGCTGACACAACAGATAAACGGGGCCGAACATGTAATTGCTTTCGCGAGTAGGGCCCTGTCTGACGCGGAAAAGAAATACTCTACCACCGAGCAAGAGTGCCTAGCGGTCATATGGGCGATTAAAAAGTTTAGGCCGTATCTAGAAGGCTACCGATTTACTGTCATAACGGACCATAGCAGCCTCCGGTGGCTACATAATTTAAAGAATCCGACGGGACGCTTAGCAAGGTGGGCTCTCGAGTTGCTCGAGTACGATTATAGTATCGAGCACCGAAAGGGTGCGATGCACCACGTGCCGGATGCGCTCTCGCGAATTTACGAACAGGACGTTGAGTTGTGCGCGGTCGCCGCCGTCGAGGACGAGTGGTACGTAAAACGATTAAACGAGGTTAACGAACGCCCGCGTCGATTCCCGGGATGGAAAATAGACGAAGGAAAATTATATTTCCGCCGACCTCGCCCTGTCATAAACGAGACCGTAGTTAATTTAGACCAATGGAAGCTCGTCGTGCCGAAGGAGTCGCGCGAGGAGATAATACGCGAGAGCCACGATCCGCCTCAGGCCGGACACTTGGGCGTGGAAAAAACCTACCGCCGTATCGCGATAAGATATTATTGGCCGCAGATGTTTAAGGATATCGCCCGGTACGTGCGCCGGTGCGATACCTGCCAACGGACAAAAGTGGAACAAGACGTTCCTGCGGGATTAATGGGTCAGCGGGTAATCGAGGCTCCGTGGACAGTTATCGCCGCGGATATTATGGGACCGCTCCCGCCCAGTAAATCGGGGCACGCGTATCTTCTTGTGGTTCAGGATCTATTCACGAAGTGGATTGAGTGTTGCCCCCTCCGTAAGGCGACCGGCAAAAAGATTCGGGAAGCGATCGAGGATCTCGTCATTTTTCGTTGGGGCGCGCCGCGCGTGCTGCTGACCGATAATGGTACCGAGTTCCTAAATCGCGAAATACAATCGTTGGCTGAGCAATATGGGTTTCACCATTCGACGGTACCGCCGTACCACCCTCAGGCGAACCCCGTCGAGAGGGTTAACAGGGTTCTCAAAACGATGATTACTGCCTTCTTGGGACGAGACCATCGTGAATGGGACCAACATATTCATGAATTTTGTTTCGCGTATAATTCCGCGTATCACACGTCGCTACGAGCGACACCGGCGTTTTTAAATTTCGGGAGGGAACCACAGCCGGTCAATGTATTCCGCGGCCGAAACGAGGCGGCCGAAGTGGAACTCGCGGACCCGGAAAAGTGGGGCGAAAGGATGGCGCGAATCCGACTACTGCGGGAATGGATCGTGGAGAACTTGGAGGCCGCGAGACAAAAGCAAACGCGGTATTATAATTTGCGTAAGCGGGATCGGCAGTTTGCGGTAGGCGAACAGGTGTTAAAAAGACAACACGTTTTATCGTCCGCCGCACAACACGTTTCTGCGAAATTGGCCGCGAAATTCCATGGCCCGTTTACCGTTAACAGGATTCTGTCGCCAGTCGTGTATGAACTCGCCGATTCGTTAGGCAACTCGGTAGGAAAAATCCACGTTAAGGATTTAAAACCTTATCACGATTAAGTTTCGCGCCCCATTGGCTCTTTCTTTTAGTTATTTTGAGACTCACGCTTGACGAAGGCCATGGGCTAAAAATAACATTTTATTTCGTAAGTTTGAGTAAGATGAAGAGCCTTAAACCCTTGAACCCACCCCCCGAGACCTCCGTTCATTTGTTAGTTTCCGAATTGCGAAAAACATCGCCGTTAGAGTAATCGTCGTATCCGATACTAAGCGTTGCCGCGTAAGCCCGATAATACGTAGTAGAGCCACGATAGAAATAAAGTTGCGCTCCCGTTCTGGGGTCGGCGCGTCATTTCGCGTTGGCGTTGGTGTGCTCGCCGAAAGCGGCGTAGCGAACTTAGCCACGGTACAAGCCGGCGTACCGGGCTACTAAAGGGTGCATCCCCGTTGTAGTCGACGCGTCCTAAGAATAGAAGGGCGGTCGACTCTGACGAAAAATCGTCGACGCGTCCTAGGAATAGAAGGGCGGTCGACACTTAGCGTGGTTAAATCGTCGACGCGTCCTAAGAATAGAAGGGCGGTCGACATTTAACGTAATTTTTAGGCGGTCGGCACCAAGCGCGAGGCAACTAATCGTCGTAGGCCATCGTAAAAGTCCGACTTGCGTCGTGTCGGTACACGAAGGGAAACGGTCGAAACTTGCGTTCCGAACTACGATTCCGAGGTTCTTGCGACGCGTGGGAAGGGGACTAGAATAAGGATGGCTTCTTTTTGTGTGATATTTTTTTGTGTTTTGTATCGTCACATCTTGTGTTGGTCTGGAGCCCTTCGCTGGAGATCTCGATCGCACGAGCGCTCTCACGGTAGCCCCGGGGAGGCGAGTGACTAAAGTGGAGGCAACCGAGCCCGGTATGCTCCCTCTTGGGGTGGGGTGTTGTGACGTTGCAGTTTCGCTGCATAGTTGCAGCGCCCCGCCGCCGTCACAAGGCGCGGGTTTCGCGACCTTTTTCACGCCCGAGGACGGTTCAACGAATCGATGCGAGATCTCCAGGGGCATATTATAATTGCGTTACGATATTCTGATCCTTTATTTTATTTTGTATCATTTGCGTGGCGCCTCACCGAGCCGAAGACCGGAGTTTCCTGAGAGGATGCAGAGGGCGCGAAAGCGGAGTCGACGAGAAGGACAAGGCGAGAAATCGGACGACGGAAAGCGGATCGAAGCGACAACTCGCGGGCCGCCGAGAGCGACGGAGCGCAGGAAAACACGCGCGCGGCGCGTGACACAGCGGCGGGCGAGCCCATAATGGCAGGGCCCCGGGACGCCGGGGCGAAATCAGCTCACCTGCCCTCCTCACATTACTGACCGGATCCCGGGATGGTTGGCCACCATTCCCGAACCGACAGGAAGGAACGCGGAGGCAAAAACGTCCCGTCCGCTGCCGGGAAGAATCCCGGAAAAATTGCCGCGCGAGCGAAGGGCCGTTTAGCGCCCTGCGGAAAGCCGTAATTCACGGCCCTACGCACGAATCCGCCGCGAGCCTGCGAGCTCACCCCTCATTGGTCCGCGCCCCAACGTCGCGGGGCCGCGTACGCCCGGGGTGGGGTGCGCTATCGATTCCGCCATCGAGCGAAATTTCGGGAGCATTCGTGGATCGTCCTCGCAAACCGACGCACGTCACAAGTCCAGTCGCGATATTCTGTTTGCGTTAAGTCGCACTTTGAAGCTGAGTACGACATCCGGCTGCTCTCTTTACGACCCTTGGGACGACGGCGAGGACCCTCGGGAGAGAATCTGCCTACGGTGAGGTTGCCTCGGTAACGTTTTATGTAAAGCCACGACACCGCTGCCCGGGTCGCGCTCTCGCTCGGGAATATTCGCGATAATTAGCGTATTCGCCGACAAGGCGTATTTAGCGATCGATAGCGAGAGCGAGGGGCACCGGAATGGTCTCGTGGCCGTGGGATCGCGATCGAAACCTACGAACCTCTGGAGATCGCGGTAGGCGCGTCGATGACGACGTTCGATATAGCGAATACGCCATTTCTCGCGCCCTTCGCGTTCACGACCGCGTGTCTCGTTATGCGTAGTATTTCGCCCGGTCGAATCTGCACGCGTAATTAATGGCGTCAGAGGGATATTCGCGTTGGTTTAATTGCGTTACTTACGATTCGCGTTCGGACATTTAGCCTGTCCTCGCGATATCGGCTGCGTTGAGATATTATTCGCGGTAGGATGTGGTTCGCCTTAAGCTACCATTCGCGTCGACCTAACGTTGCGTCTCGTTATTACTCGCGGTAATCCCGTAATCCTTCTCGCGTTAATTCGAGTATTTCGCGTTATGCCGAGTGTCTCGGCGCATCATTTTTCGCGTTGGACGATCGCTGACGATCGCGGGTGTTGCGTTCGATCGGAGTCGCGTGCGTAATCTCAGTTCTTGCGTTAGGATAAATTGGTCATTTCGCGTTAGTTATAGTATTGTTCGCGGTAATTCCGCATAATTTCTCGCGTTAGTTTAGTATTTCGCGTTATGTCGAGCGCCCCGGCGCCTTATTCTTCGCGTGAGGATATCCCTGGCGATATCACATGTTGCGTTCGTTCCTTCTTGCGTTGGGACATTACTCGCGTCGCGTTCGTTGCGTTAGTTTAAGATTATTCTTTGCGTTAGTTTAAGATTACTCTTTGCGTTAGTTCAAGATTATTCCCTGCGTTAGATTGAGATTATTACTTGCGTTAGAGTAAGATCCTTATGGCGACAGAATCCCTGCACGGGTTTGGGAACTTGCGTTCACGCGCTCCAAGCGTGGCGCATTATCATTTCGCGGTATTTCGCGCTATTATTTCGCGTTTATTTCCGTTATGTCGTAGTCAGTCGTAATTTGTACCGATATTCTATGTTATTTGTCCGCGAACTTGTCTACTATTATTAGCTGTGAAATTATATGATCTCGATGATTTTGTAAGTTTAGTTTTCCTCACACGTTCTCTTGCTGCGCCTTCCGCGCGTTTACTGAGTTAACGTAATTTTCCGTTTATTTCTGGCGTCCGCGTTATCATATTTTGTATTCGAAATTTGACGCCCGCGTTATCTACCACCTGCTATTTGCTTTTGTTTTGAAAGCCACATTGGCACTTACTGTTCCATCCAGAAATTTCTACCGAATAAATGTTATTTTTTATCTGTTAACCGCTTGAGTTCGTGATCTTGATTATTTTGCGTCACCCCGCCGAATACCGCGCTGCCCTTCATCAACCCCGCCCTGCTATTAGGTCGAGCTAGCCATTCCCTCGCACACCGACTCATTTCGTTTTGCGTCTCGTTTTTGGTTTCTCGCGATTTCGCGGACGCGAATTTACGCGTCTGGCGCCCAACATTAGAATCTTTTCGTGGAGTGTCGGAGGTGCGAGAGAATCACCGGGGAGGCCTACCATCCTGCTCTCCTTTCCCCTTTTGATCCGGCACACGTCCCGGACCGCTCCGGGAGTGAAAAAGTCGTGACAGTACATAATTTTAATTCCCGAAAAATTTTTATGTCATAACATAAAATAAATTCAGAATTAATATTTTGTCTAGACATAATTTTAATTCTGCATTTTCAATTATAGCTTAATAATAATTCGATGAATTATAAGTATCTAGACATAATAATAATTTCTTTTCTTTGAGTATCAATTTAATTTGGTAGAATTTTTATGATGATATTAAATAGCAAAACGGCGTGCCGTATACGCACACGCAAAAAAATATCATTCTAGTGCTAAAAAAATCAATTACTCAGTTTTCTCTTCCTTTAAGTAACGATGATCTTTACAAAAAATGTTTTCTTGATAATATTACTTAAAATAAATAATATTCTAAATTCTAATTATTCAGTTCTTCAGTTAAGAATATAAAATTAAAACAAAAATTTGATTTGCTAATTATTTTGATAGGAGAAGTCAACGCTATGAGGGTCAGACGCAGATCACAGTGCGTCCCTTATGAAAAAAAAACCATTGAAAAACTATTGAGAGCGAATTAACTATTGGATAACTATTAGATTTGAATAGTACGTACTATTCAAATTTAATAGTTAACTATTGAAAGTCCAATAGTTAATTCGCTGTCAATATTTTTTTTTTCATAAGGGGTAATATCAGAAATAACTGACTTATTCGTCGTTTTGATACATTACATCGATCCGTACGTTTCGGCTCAGCTTTGAGCCATCTTCAGCGGTAGTTACACAAGTTATGTTACACGTTCTCCGTACCGTATGGTGAGTTTACTGATTCAAAGTATCAGAAACATAGACCAATTGATCCATATCTGTAAATTCGTTTAATTAATGTTGAGATATTAAAAAGATACCTTAGAAAACTCACCATTTGGTCTGAAAAACGTGGAATACAGAGCCATGTACATAATGAATACTCTCTGCGAGAAGACTTGACGATCTTGTCGACACGACACACAATGATATAAAAGGTCTTGCAAGAAGAGGCATGTCGTAGGTCAACACATCGGCGAGGATTATAACAAAGCACGATTTGACACCGTCACAATATTGCATGTACCAATAGTAAAACCCCGATTTGCCAACGACCAAAGTTCATGAGCATGGATTACAATTTGCTCAAAACCGTTACATATGCATGATGCAAAAAATCCGTGTCATTTTGAGACGGTGTCAAATCGTGCTTTGTTATAATCCTCGCCGGTGTGTTGACCTACGACATGCCTCTTCTTGCAAGACCTTTCATATCATTGTGTGTCGTGTCGACAAGATCGTCAAGTCTTCTCGCAGAGAGTATTCATTATGTACATGGCTCTGTATTCCACGTTTTTCAGACCGAATGGTGAGTTTCCTAAAAGATCTTTTTAATATCTCAACATTAATTGAACAAATTTACAGATATGGATCAATTGGTCTATGTTTCTGATACTTTGAATCAGTAAACTCACCATACGGTACGGAGAACGTGTAACTCAATTTCTGTAACTACCGCTGAAGATGGCTCAAAGCTGAGCCGAAACGTACGGATCGATGTAATGTATCAAAACGACGAATAAATCAGTTATTTCTGATATTACGCACTGTGATCTGCGTCTGACCCTCATAGCCTTGACTTCTCCTATTTTAATCTCGAGGTCCTCATATTACTTTATTTATTATTTTGACTTTTCTTTAATAAAATTTTATTATGTTCTTTGAAGGAGTATAAATTCTTCTTTCGAGTACATGATAAAGACTCTTTTTAAAATTTGTACATTTTAAGACTATTATCAAGAAAATATTCTTTCTTAAAGACAACCGTTACTTACTAACAGAAAAAAAGTAAATTGAGTAATCGCTTTTTTAAGCAGTACAATTGATATTTTACTGTGTATGCATGTACACACGTATGTACATAAGTACGCACAAAAAATTTTTCTATGTTGTTAGAAAATTTTATTTCTATTTAAAAAAAGGCGAGAAACTATCATCGCTCAGGACGGGGGCCCGGCGTTACGCGCCGCTCGTGCCGCTTGAAGTAAACAACTGCCCGCGCGCCGACCGCGGGGCGGCCGCATCTCGCCGCGCGCTTGGATTTGGCGGTGGGCCGGGCCAATACGGCGATTTTTAATCATTAATAACTCATCAACTATTGCGAAAATTGCAAAATGGTACATGACTTTTCGACTCAGTTTGGCTCGCTCTATCTAAATATGAAAAAAGTACCAAACATTCTGATACACCCTGTATACAAGTGAATACGCAAACAACGCAGGTGTCTGAAAAATGTCTAAAGGTGTCTAAAGAAATCTCTTTAAATGCTCAACCGTGTTGTAAACGTAATTGGGTAAAAAGAGGATATTTAAGTAAGCCCGATGTATATGATATATTATGATTACGAATTATTGAAAATTGTATCAAATTTTATATTCACTTCTTGTGGTTGACAATAAACTGGTTTTATAAAAAAAAAGAAAAAAAGGAAAAAACCATGAAGATTGTCTTTGTACAGAGTGCTTCCGCAACATACACATCAGTAAGTCGGGTTGCCTATCTGCCTATTGGCAAGGGCAATCTGGTTTCCCCCCAGGGGTCGGGGGAGGTCACCGGGGGACCTTAGGGGCCCCTAGGGGCCTTCCCCGATACGGGTCTTGCGCACCCGGGGTACCCGAGCACACCAGCACCGTAATCTTCGTCAGTCTTCGGACTGGCGGGGACCGGGGAGTCCCTTTGGCGACTCGCGAGGTAGACGACCTCTATAATAAGTTCGCTCGGCCCGGGCGGGGCCGTGAGGGATGAGCCTTTGCTCTCCCAACCGCCCTAAGGGAAGGAAAACCCTGACAGAAAACCGGGGGACCGGCTGCCCCGCTAGGAGTCTGGGTCTGGCTTCGGCCACCCAGACTCCAACAGCCAGTAGGGGATGGCGACCCTGACTGCAGACGCCCGGTCGGCCGGGACCGTTAGGGAATTTTGATTCTTCCACCGGCAACCAGGACGGGGTGGGCCTTCCTCCATCTATTGCACGCCGGTGCTCCGGCAGGATGGCCCACGGGGACTGTCCGGGCCGCTCGGAAATGATCCGTGGTCTGGGCCGAGCAGCCCCCTAGGAGGGAGGACTCACCGGTCCGCCCGGACGTTTTCGGGTTAGGACCGGTGGTGTCCTGCCGCCGGACGTAAGGGCCGGCGGCGTGTTTAGGAACCCGTTGGTCGGCGATTGCATTGGGGAAGCGTCCTGTGCCCTGTCCTCTCGTGGGCGGCGGGGGACCGGGATCGAGCTTGCTCGGCCGGATCTCTTGCTTAGCCCGCGGGGGGGGGGGGTATGGCGGGGGCTTCCTATGCTTGAGTCGGCCGACGGGTGGCGGACTTCGGTCCGGATGGCGTCCCAGGGGTCGGGGGCGGCCTTCGGGGCTCCTGGTGGGTGTCCCTGATACGGGTTTGGCGAGCCCGGGAAACCCGAGCTCTGGCAGGCTGGGCTCGTGAGGCCAGGAAGCCAACCAGCGTAGGAGAAGGAAAACTCCGAATTAAAACTAAAATACTTTGGGGGCCGGGGTCTGGGATTTAGGTCGCGGACTCGGGTTCCCTGCCCTTATGGAAGGGCGCGGTGAGAGGGGGGGCTCCGCCTCCCTGGCGGCGGGCCTGACTGGTGCCGGGGCGCTCCCCGACGGCCGTAGTTCCTGGGTGGCAAGGCCCGACTGGTTGCCACGGCGTTCCCCGATGGTTCGTCGCCGTGGGGTGGCGGTTGCTCCCTCTTCTCCACCGCCTGGGGGATGGCGCGTGGTTCGGGCTCACCACGCGTCACTGCTGACCTTGACTGGTTGCCTTAGGCGATCCCCGATGGATCAGCAACTCCAGAGTGGGGGGGTGACGGACTGGAGCTGGTCCCCCCTGGCCGTCACTTGTTGGATTTTGTCTGGTGAGACGGGGGGTGGTTTTGCCCCCCAGGGGGGGCCTCATGGGGGCCGGCGTGGGGAGGATTATGGATGTGATCAATGCGTTTCCCGGGTCCTCCCCTACATAGCGCCTAGGAGGGACTGATGGGGGTTTTAGCCGGTAGGCTATGCGTGACGTCGCTTTGGCGATACGCGCGCGTAGAATCCGGCACAACCCCGCCTCGGGCCCGAGGGGCGGGGAGTCTTTTGAAGATTTCCCCATCTAAAAAAAAGGGCAATCTGGTTTACCGACCGCGGAACATAAGATCGAATCACAAATCGGGCGGAGAATGAAGAGAAATTGAATTTTACCATTCTAATATAGTGTAAAATTTAATTATGTGATATAAAATAAGTACTTAATAATACAGATAATAATAATAATAATAACCTGACCTTGCAGCCGCGCGCTTCGGAGAGACAGCCGGCAGCGATGGAGAGGCCGCGAGGAGAGCGCCAGTGTACAAAGATACCAACCGAGCGACCGGAGGTAATGCCGATATTCGATGGCTGGGAGAGCCCAGGCAGTAGCAGAGGCCCAGCCATACGCTGGTCACGAAATATCCGACATCCGATAAAAAGGCGGCGCGTAAAGCGTGTCCGGGTTCAATTGAGACATGCACTCGCTAATTATATTACTCAGAATAGCGCTCGTATTTACGGATTAGTCGAGCCATTCAAGCCATCAGCTTCACGGTGTCGGGTAGATTATAAGTTTAATCATTAGATTAAAATAAGGTAAAAAGCTTACAGTGCCATCATCATGTTTTCACAGGCCGATTCAGGTCTTGTTTCCGTTTTATCGGGTTACGTAGGTTCTAAGTGCCTGTTACGTTAAATAAACCCGCGCGAACCGGCACGTGCGAAGTGTGTGAGCAATGAGTAAACCACACACAATCTCCAGGAAGAGACGACGTAAACGCCTCCGGGAAGATCTAGTACGCGCTCCGAGTAGGTCGGCGTCAACTAACGATAACGCGTACAAGAACTAGTTACCTAGGGCTCATCTTCGGGACGAGGCGGTGAAAACGTCTTCAAAAAGACCTAGTACACGCTCCGAGTAGGTCGGCGTCAACGGGCGATAACGCGTACGAAAACTAGCTACGTAGAGCTCGTCTTCGGGACGAGGCGGCGGAAATGTCTTCGAGAAGACCTAGTACACGTTCCGAGTAGGTCGGCGTCAAAGGATAATAACGCGCGCGAGAAATAGCGCGAGAAATAGAGGTTAAAAACGCGTTATAAATTAAGAGATAACGATGGAGCCATAACGAAACCGTTATTTATTTGAGGAATTAAGGGGATTCTATGGTTAGGGTTAAGCAAACCCCCCCCTTAGGAGGGGGGTAATAGCCTATATTGTAGTGTTTGACGAGAGGAGTTGAGTGGTGGTAGTCTCCCTTGTTAACTCCCACCCGTTTGATCCCTAGGGGGGAAAATGTAAAATAGTTTATAAAATAGGTATTTATGCATAAAAGGGGCCTCCTCTCCGATTTTAATGACCTTGACATATGTTGTCACTCTTAGGTTTACTCACACAATGGGGGGGTGCAGGGGGAGCAAAGCCCCCCCTGCCCACCCATCAATCCAACCCACACCGCAGGTGCATGGGGGGTGCGTGGGGGCGAAGCCCCCCCCGCCCACGCTTAAAGCGAAATACATTTTTTAAACTATTTTACATTTTCCCCCCTAGGGGTCCAACGGGTGGGAGTTAACAAGGGAGACTACCACCACTCAACTCCTCTCGTCAAGCACTACAATGGGTGCGTTCCACTTATCGTCCGCAACGACTACGACCACGACCGCGATATTTGCCGTTTCATTAACTTGTGGGCGCTACGAGCGAAATCTTAAGTGGAATGAGTTTTGTGTAGTGAGATGGATGCCAAGATGAATGCCATCAGGATAATAGTGCTGCGCTACAGAAATTGTGACACAAGTGAAGATTTATCAAGTTCTGATGAAGAATGGAAAGTGTTGTTATATAAAAGAGAAAAGCGTAAACATCGTCCACGAATTCAAAATTATATTGATCATGTTGTGGTTAGTTACATGGGATACGATTTCAAGAGTCATTTTAGGTTAGTAAATAAACATACGTTTTATTTTATTTTATAATATATTATATTATAAAAAATATTATTTGTACGTGTAAGCATGTGTGGATAATTGGAAATAAAGTTATGTATAATAAATATATTATAAAATATATATTTATTTTACATAACTTTATTTCCAATTATCCACACATGCTTACACATACAAATTGTTGATATTAACATTTTTTTTTGTTTATAGAATGTCAAAAGCGACTTTTCAATATCTGTTAGAAATGCTGAGACCATATTTGACCAGAAAAACAAAAGGATGTCCTATGATTCCAGCATCTCATCAATTAATGATAGCTATTTGGAAAATGGCAACTATGGACTCTTACAGGTACAATATAAATTTTCAAAATAATGCAATGAATAATTGTTAATTTACAATAAAAAATATTTAATAAATTTCTTTTTTAAAGATCTGTTTGCGATAGATTCAATGTTGGAAGAGCAACTGCTGTTCGAGCTGTGCGAAGGGTTACCGGTGCACTTTTTTTAAATTCGTCAACATTTATTAAGTGGCCTACTGGTGATTGTGCTATAAGGGTTATGCAAGGATTTAAAGAAAGCAGTGGATTTCAAAATACCATTGGGGCCATTGATGGTACCCACATTCGAATTGATGCACCAAAAGAAAACCATGTCGATTACATCAACCGTAAAGGATTCCATTCGATACAGTTACAGGTAATAAGAATTAAATCTGTTGATCACAAATACAATTTTTTAGAAATGTTTCATTATGTACGTTTGTATTTATTTACAGTTAGTGTGTGATCACAGAACTTTGATCACACACTGTTATGCTGGGCATCCTGGATCAGTTCATGATCAACGAGTTTTTCGCCAATCTGAGGTAGCAAACTATTTAAACGATAAAGAGAAATTCCCAGCAGACAGTCATTTATTGGGAGATGCGGCATACGAGATTCATCAACACTTATTGAGTCCCTTTAGAGACAATGGACACCTAACAGAGGCACAAAACAATTATAATTATCGCATGTCTGTAGCCAGAGTTACAGTTGAGAGGTGCATCGGTTTATTGAAAGGGCGCATGAGAAGTCTATTGCACTGTTTGCCTATGTCAAGAGTGGACTTAATAGCGGAATATGTGATAGCTTGTTGCGTAGTCCATAATATCTGTACATTAAGAAGTGATGACATCGAAGTTATCATCATACCCCCAGCCTTACAAGAATGCAACAGAACTGAAGAAAATTTGCAAAGAAGACAGAATGCTGGCGGAGTTGCCAAAAAAATTTGATTATGCACACTTTATTATAAGATTAAAAAATCATTATTGTTAGTTTTTGTATATATGAATTTTTTAAATAATACATGTACTTTTCTTACTATGTACTAAATAAAAATGTCATTAAATATTAAAACATTACTTGAAAGTTTGAAACAAATGTTTTATTGTTCTTTATTTAATTTTAACCTTACAGTTTTTCAAATCTAATCTAATTATAAAAATGTAAGAAGATATACGAACTGTTTTGTTAATTTTAATTGCTTTAACGAGTGTGAAATGAACTTAAATATTGTAATACAACTTTGGATTGTAAATAACATATTACATAACTTAATATCGATATTCAATATATAACATGTTAATTTCATACAAAATAAAATGTTTTTCCCTCACAAAATAATTATTGCAATTGACTTAAAGTGTGAGGTATCACAAAACAAAACATTAAAAATAATACGAAAAATAACATAAGTAAAACGAACAGTCTTATTATTTGTACTACAATTTGAAAATAAACAAGAAAATGTTGCAATTTCTTACGTTAAGTATTACTTATTTCTCAACAAATTTATTCAAAACTGCAAGAAATTTCTCCTCCATTTCCAGTCTTTCTTCATGCCTTTTGGCTTTTGCTTTCTCTTGTTCAGTTTTTTGATGTAGCCTTCTTTTAAAGAGACTGCACACGTTTTCTTTTCCTTTCGATGTCTCTGTTCTTTTGCACATTTTCTGCTCACTTTCTGTTGATAGCTCTAAAAAAATTATTAAATATTTCAATAAAATTTAAATAGTTCAGATATTTATCATTTAAACTGAATAAATGCAGTGTGACAATTATAAAAATAATCAGATTTAAAACTAAAAAAATTATAATAAACCATTCATAAACTAATAATAATAAACTAATACTAATAATAATAATCATAAACTTACCAGATGTAGAATCTATATCGACAAATTCTGCAGCTTTTTCCTGCTTAATAGAAAGTCCCGTTGATGATGCAACAGCGATTGGAGAGCACCAAGCTCTTTTTGAAAACATTTCATCCATAACCTACAAAGAATATGTGTATTAGCAATAGAAGAAATAAAATGTTGAATAAATCTTTTTACTATATTTTTAATCCAGTTTACCTCATAAAACTGCCAAGGTCGCCTATCATTGCCCGATCGATTATTATGCTCTTTCGTGCTTTTGTATGTTTTTTTCAGGCTTCTTAGTTTTGCCGCACATTGTGGTCCTGTCATTGTATGTCCTTTTTCCACAAGAATTGCACTAATTTCTTCCCAGATCTTTTTATGTGAATATTTTCCGCTGCTAAACTTATCTTGTGTTTACGAGCTATGTATTTGGACTGTAAAAGAGAGGGAGAGAGCGATACTAACTGAGATGTATATGTTATTTATAGAATTGTTTAAACAGTTTTTCAAATAGGCGAGTGCGCACACTGCAGCACAAGTTATCAATACATAAAATTATACATAATTAAATACATATCATTAATAATATCACATAGATATACTCTGATAAGTTAAACAGGAAGTTCTTATTTAGATGAATAAGATTCAAGGACCATTTGATCTGATATATTTCTGGAATTTTAATTATAATTAATTGCAAAAGAAATGAATCAAATAAGTGAATTATCATTACATCTTATTTATAAGAAATTCAATGTTATCTTTGTGTCTTTTGAAGAATTATGTAAAAAAATTTTGAACAGTTACACTTTGATTACACCCTCTTACACCTTCTACACTCGACGACTTAGAATAAGCGTGCGAGATGAGCCAGCAACGGCTCTACACTTTTCAGTACACCTTTTACACTTTCTACACTCACATGTTAGATTTCAGCGTGCGAGACGAGCCAGCAGAGGCTCTACACTTTTAATACACTTTTAGCACTTCAGGTGCAGATTTTATTAAATTCATTAGATTTTTGATATTTTCAATTTATTCTTAATAATTATGTTTTACAGTAGAGAGAGAGGCCAAATGGAGTGATTCCAGGCCATATTACATTAACTTTATCATTTACAATACACATTGCGATAATTTCGTGAATTCAATTACACTTTATTACACTTTAATGTACTTGTTACACTTTTTGACGGCTTTCAGCCTATTTAGCTATTTGATAATGATTTTGATACTTTTACATGATTTCCTGTCGATTTTAAGATTAATTATTATAAGATTATGCGTGCAATAGTTTAAGTCGCGTTATACTTACCTTTGATACTTACCTTTACCTACACCGAATTTGGTGATTAGACGAGACGATTCCGCAACGATCCTGGGTACCTGAAAGAAAGAGAGAAATTAGAAATGGGTAAATTACCTGTGATTACTTACCTGGCGTTGTGATTCGTCATTGTGACTTTTTCAGAGTCACTCGGTGCAAATCGAGTGACCCTTTATTCGCTTGCGCGATTGATATCGGTGCAGCGGTGTGATTGGTTCACGCGCGAAAATCGAGCGATAGCCAACTCGCATCGTTGCACTCGAGTGTAGCATCTCAATAAGTGTAGGTGCCGAGTCATGTCAGCGACTCGGCGAAACCCAGTGCACTTTAGTGCAGGTGGATTCGTGCCGTCTACACCCTACAATACGAGCAGCCAATGCGATGGCTACGCGCCTAAAACGCAGACTCAGCGCATGCGTGAGTCTGAGGTGGGAGAACTCGACCCGTTCCTCCCGGACAGTCTTTCGCGAGCTTTCGGTGCGTCAACACGTAACACGGTTGCGCTTCAATAATCGAACCCGGAAATTTTATCCCGTTATCCGCTAGCGTCATTAGCGTGAATATTATTAGTTTAGAGACGAGGAGTGCGCGATACGGGAAATATTCCACGTCGGTTTAACCGAGATTAGCACAGAGCGGTAACGACGATGCGAGAACACTCGACGCAATTCCACGCGATCGAGCGAACGCGTCCGCATACACGGAGATTGCTGTACGACAAGTATTGATAAATTGTTATTTGTTTATAATAACGAAACGAACAGTTATTCGCGATCCCAGTGCATATCCTATCCGTATATCCGTAAAATACGCTTCGCTGAACAAGGGCGTGGCCGACAGCCTTGAACACGTCCGCGACGTAGAAGACGGCAGTCATCTTGCTGAAAGGAAGGACGGGGCAACGCAGTTAACATAGCTTTCTGTATTGATGCCTGAAAATACAGTGGCGACCGTAATTTCAGCCCAAGTAGTAAGTGGCTATAATTAAAGTTTTTATAGTTTCATTCGTCCTTCCGGTCACACCGAAACCATCCAGACTCCTAAGCAGAACAGCCGGTCCCCCGGTTTTCTGTCTGGGTTTTCCTTCCCATAGGGTGGCCGGGTCACGGAGCCAAAGCTCGTCCCTTACGGTCCCACCCGACCGGGCGGACTTTTTATAGAGGCCGCCTACCTTGCGAGTCCCCGGAGGGACTCCCCGGTTTCCGCCGGCCCGAAGACCGACGGAGATTACGGTACTGGTGTGCTCGGGTGCCTCGGGTGCGCAAGACCGGTAGTGGGGAAGGCTCCTAGGGACTCCTAAGAGCCCCCGGTGGCCTCCCCCACCCCCTGAGGAAAAACCTAACCTTTTTTTTACGTGGGGAAATCCTCATCTACTGGAATCCCTGACCCAAAGGTCAGGTTTCAACCAGTAGTCCCTCTCTAGTGTTGGAGAGGGAGGACTCCTTCACCCTCTGGGAGGAGTGAGGGGAGTGCCGGACTCTTACCGGCTAAAACCCCACGAGTGTCCATCTCTGCGTCAATGGAGGGCGCCCGGGAACTTATTATAATTGCGTCCGGAACGCCCTCCGATGCCAGGCCCAACTGGGCTCCTTCCTGTGAGCTTATTAAGCTCTTGGCTCCAGGAGCCATTTAAGTTTATCATGTGGCGGGATGTGGACACCACCCACCCCGCAACTTTTCCCTATGCTTTGCAGGGAGGTATGGTTCGACGTCTTGTTGTCTCCCACCGAAACGCCGAACCCCCCTTCCTCCTGGTCTCCCCCTCCCGTCAGAGGGGAAGATCGGAGGTGCGGTTGTGACCGGAACAACGAATGAAATCATAAAAAGTTAAATTATAGCCACTTACTACTTGGGCTGTGTTTACGGTCGCCACTGTATTTTTAGGCATCAATACAGAAAGCCTTGGTAACTGCGTTGCCCCGTCCTTCCTTCTCAGCAATATGGCTGTCGTTTCTACGTCGCGGACGTCCTCAAGGCCATCGGCCACGCCCTTGTTAAGCGAAGCGTAATCTACGTTTTCTCGGATAGGATGTTCACTGGGGTCGCGAATAAATATTTGTTTTGTTTATTATAAACAATAACAATTTATTAAAAAATAGATTGTACAGCAATCTCTCTTAGCGCGCGTGTTCGCTCGATCGCGTGGAATTACGTCGAGTTTTTCCCGAAACGCCGCTTTCTCGGTTAATGCGGATCTTAACGATCAATATAAGCGCAATAGGAATTTCCCGTATCACGCACTCACTGTCTCTAACAATAATTCAATCACGCTACTGACGCTAGCGGATAACGGGATAAGAACGCCTTTTTCGATTTGTATGACGCAACAGGTATGCACGTGTTAACGTCTCGAAAGTTCGCGACGGACTGTCCGGGAGGAACGGGTCGAGTTCTCCCACCTTAGACTCACGCATGCGCCGAGTCCTCATTTTAGGCGCGCAACCTTCGCATTGGCGGTACATACCTTAGGGTGTAGATGGTACGATTCCATCTGCACTTCGCTAGCCGAGTCGCTCTTGTGACTCGGCACCTTCTCATAAGATGCTACACTAAAGTGCAACGGCGTGACTTGGCTTTCGCGCTCGCGTGAACCAAACACGTCGTTGCACGCAAACTTCGCGCAAACGAACCAAAAGTCACTCGATTTACACCGAGTGACTCTCAACGTCACTACAGACGAATCCTATGAAACCAGGTAAGTATACAGGTAATTTTACCCATTTTTAATTCTCCTCTTTCTTTCAGGTACCCGGGATCGCTATGGAATCGTCTCATCTAATCACCGGAATCGGTGTAATAAAAGGTAAGTATAAAAGGTAAGTATAACGCGGCTTAATATTACCGCACGCATAATCATATAATAATGAATTCTTAAATCGACAGGGAATAATGTGATAGTATTGAAAACATGAATATAATTTCAAATTGGCTGAATGCCGTCTAAAAGTGTAGAAAGTTCACAAAAGTGTAATAAGGTGTAACTGAATATAATGAAAATCAATGCAATATGCAATGTTAAATAAATCTTTGCCTGGAATGACTCCATTTGGCTGTTCTCTTTTCCGTGAGATGTAACTGTAAATAATATCTATGAAATTCAATGAATTTAAAGAATCTGCACTCGGAGTGCTAAAAATGTATCAAAAGTGTAATCGCCGTGGCTGGCTTGTCTCGCACGCTTATTCTAAGACGTCGAGTGTAGAAAGTGTATAAGGTGTTGCACCTTTTGGTGACTTCGTCTCGCCCGCTGAAATCTAACATGCAGGTGTAAATGGTGTAGAAAGTGTTGCACCTTTCGGTGACTTCGTCTCGCCCGCTGAAATCCATCATGCAGGTGTAAAAGGTGTCAAAAGTGTTATTAAAGTGTAGGGCCTTCATCGGCTCGTCTCGCACGCTGAAATTAACATGCAAGTGTAGAAAGTGTCAAAAGTGTAAACAAAGGTGTAGAGCCTTCGCTGGCTCGTCTCGCACGCTGATTCTAAGAAACAGGTGTAGGTGGTGTGTAAAAGTGTAATTAAAGTGTAATCGCTTGAAATGCGTTAAATTATGTGAACCTTCGTTAAGTACTCAGGAATATGTCCCGCTCGTTGTTAATGTAATATTATAAATAAAATTAATTAAAGAATATGTCGAATTATCGACACTGGCTGGAATTATCGCAATTGAATAAAACTAAACGTTTAATGAATATAAAATAATTAGTGTGACTCGGCTGTCACTCGCGGATCACTCGTGGATCGACTCCCGCTCCTAATATTAATAGGTAAAGTGTAAATAATGCGAAAAGTGTAAGTATTATTCCGTGTCTGGGAAACTTGTAAATAACGGAAAAAATATGATGAATGTAACAATAATGTATTCTTTAAGCTTTATGGTGAATGTTTTACGGCAAACAATATGGTTCTGACTCTACTTTGTAAGAATATACCAATAATAATATGCAGATTACTGCAATGGCAAATAGAATAAAAATGAATGTTAATATAATTATTTTGAATTTATCTGAGTTCATTTCAATGAATGTAATTATGTAATTTTCGTGCTTGTCACTCTGACAATTATCTGGGATTTGAGGAATCTTTACAGGTAAGTATGTTGTATGTAGGGGAGACCGGGGCCTAACCGTCGCCGGGGTTGAACCGTCAAATCAAATATCTCGGAACCTGTATATTGTGCGAACTCGCTATTAACGTTGTAAACGCTGCTTATGGTACCCATGTGACCAACGGAGTTTCGGCAGGTTATCTGCCGTGTTATGATTTTTACGAGGGCAAACGTGTTTTCGGAAGGTGAAAGTGAAATTTTCTGCGCGTGGAAATTTTGTAATATCTGCAATAATATTTGCTCTCCAAATCTCAAAGTACGTGATTATAAAGAGTAATGCATGCTGAACACGAATCCAGTGTAGTTTTTTCATTATCGTTGATGTCTAATATTTCGTGGGCGATCAAACCTGAAACTTGTGCTTGGGGCTTATCCGTCAGTAAGCACCCGGGGTTTATCCGTCAGTCTCGTCACTGTGGCGCGCCGGGCGCACGACTTCGGCTCACGGCGATTTCAGGTTATGTTTCCCTCGAGCGTGATTCTGTCTTCCCGTTCCCTTGCACGTGCGTCAGTTTGTATAGGAGGGAAATGGTACGCACGTATCGTCGCAAAACGGGTGTTTTGGCCGACCGAAAAGATGGCGGACCGTTGTTTTCGAGATCGCTCGCGCTCACGGCACGTCGGCGAGGTACGGCGAGGCACGGCACGGCTCTGAGATCCCGTGATTTCCGCGCGAGAGTTGACATGCCGCGCGCGTGGTAGATCGTCCCGACTCCCGGCCGCGGTAAATCGTCGTTGTTGGTCGTTGTGTCAGTGACAGTCGCGCGTGCGACCGCATCGTCCAGCGTTCGGCCCATCGTCTCGGCGTCATTGTCGCCGCCGTTGTAGTGGTGGTGGTGTCGGTGGTGGTCATCGTCGTCGTCGTCGTCGTCGTGGTGGTGGTGGTCGTGGCCGTCGTCGTCGTCGTCGTCGTCGTCGTCGTTGCTCCGTACAAAGCGACGTAAATCACAGAATCCCTGGGTCCTGACGGAGCGATTCCGACGACGTGTCGTCGTCGGCGCGTCGAGGAATCGGCGCGAGGACGCCGTCGATTCCCGTCGACAAGGAGCAACTCAAGAAGGCAGTTCTTGCGGTGAGAAAAGATAAAATAAAAAAATGCCACACAAACAGAACCGCAGCCTTCGACGAGCAGTGGGCGTAAATCAAAATCAAGGAAGCAGCAGCGATCGGATTCTGACGAAGACTTGGATAATACGTGCTGCGTGTGCTCAAAGAAGTTGACAATAAACAGAGCATATGGGAAACAGTGCATTGCGTGCGAGCGTAGGGCACACAACACATGCGTGCGCTTGTCAGGATCTGTATTCACGTGCCTAAAATGTTTTATGGAATAGGTAAAACAATTATTTTTTAATAAATTTTTATATTTTTCTCTTAAAAAACAATTATTAAAATGTATCCTATCATTTTTCAGGATTAGATGTATGTATATGTATTGAAAATGCAGTGTGACGGATAAACCCCGGGGGGGTGACGGTTAAACCCCGGCATTTTTGAGATTTCAATTTTTCCACCGTTGTCGTTTTTGCTCTATACCGGTTAAACAAAGCGACGTAGATAAAAATTTCCTATATAAATTTTGTAGCTAAAGGTTCACTCTTTACAGTGGTATACCACATTTAACTAAAATTATTTATTTTCTTGTTAAAAATCAGCACCGAAAAAAAACTGACGGTTAGGCCCCGGTCTCCCCTATGTATTTAGTGTAAATGTCTTTTACAAACTTAATCTTATATATGTATATATACGACGCATTGGCTTTTAGCCTTACTCTTAAACTCGTAATAAAACAACTCTGTTTTGAAATAATAAAACTTCTGCACTTCGCGTGCTCCTATCTCTTTAAAACTTGTTAATAAAAATAAAAATCCTGACTGTTCGTCAGTGTGCGCTCAGCGCTAATAAATCTCTATCTCTCAATAAAATTGTTCTTAAACTTATCTCATCTGAGTACATTAAATAAAAGGTATTATAGTTGCGTGTACACCTGCTGGTGCACCTGGTCTACACCTTGGATCGGTGTGCCGTCGTCGTTTGATTGCAGCTCTTGCCGCACCTCCTCCTCTGCTTGGAATATTTGGCTCCCCGGGGACGTGCTCACCACGAATGGCGTTTCTCTCGTCGCCCACAGCCTCTGGATCTCCTCGTGTGTCACTGCTCGTCGGTCATGCTCGGCAGCGTCCTGGATCTGCGTCAGGTTCGCCTGAGACCCTTCTGATCGCTCCTCGATCGGCTGATGCACCTGGCTCGGCTGCACCTCCTGCTCCTCCTGCACCTCGCTCGTGTTCTCGGGGTCGTGGGACATAGTCTGCGTCTCCACGAACGATTCCCGGCTTAAATCGGAAACGGGTGTTTTGACATTCGGTTCCACGGTTCTGCTCGTACCGCTGGAGAGAGCGGTTTTCTCTCCCCAAAACTTTGGAGAGGCCGGCTGAGCTTACAATAATGACCCGCCTGAATAATCTATTTGGAGCGGGTCTCGTTCCCCGTTCCCGGTCAACCGTGATGCTTCTCCCGAGGGAGAGAGCGGGCCTTAAAAGGCCCACAGCCAAAATCACGGTTGAGGGAGAGGATCCGCAGGTAGGGGAGGATCTATCTCCCCGCGTCAGATTCTCTCCGCCTCCTCTTTGGCGGACATCACCTGGCCGCAGAAGGCCAGGAATGCCCGCCACTTCGTCTCATCCCTGACCATAGCCGCCACTATGGCCGGGAGGGAGAGGTCGTTGCCGACCTCCCCCCAGTAGGACACGGCGCTGTTCTGCCCACGCTGGACATCCCTCCAGCGTGTGCTGCGCCGTGTCCCTCTCCTCGTCGCAGTGATGGCATCTGGTTGTATCCTCCTTCTCGATGCGGCACAGGTACACACCGAAACACCCATGTCCGGTGAGCACCTGTACCGCGTGGAACGACAACCCGTATCTCCGACTGTCCAACCATTCGGTCAGACAGGGTCGGATGGCGTTGACGGTCCTTTGTCCAAACTCCGCGTTGGCGAGATACTCCCGCCAACGCTCGATGAGGACCGTCCTCTCTTGGAGCCTGATTTGCTGACGAGCCCTGGGCGGGATTGGTATTCTCCCAGCTTGCAGCTCCCTTGTACGCCTATGTACTTCAGCGTACTGTCGAGCCGCAAGCTCTAATGGGGGAAGACCCGCCAGGGCCGTCGCCGCCGCGTGCGAAACCGTGTTGTACGCTCGTGACACTCGTAGGGCTATGGGCCGCTGTATACGGCGCAACTGCGCCTGAATGCGGCGCGAGCCCCCCGCTGCTGACGCCCAAACTGGGGCGCCGTAGAGCGTCACGGCGTTCACGGTTCCGGCGTAGAAACGGCGAGCACGACCGCTCGCCCCCCCAGATTCGGCATTAGCCTGGCCAAGCTATTGGCCACGCCTATAGCTCTGGGGGTTAGGCGAGCGAAGTGCTCGCCAAAGCCCCAAGTGCCATCCAACCAGAGGCCCAGTACTTTCATACTGGCCTCCACGGGGACACGGGTTCCCTCAACTACTATGTGGGCCGCGGGTGGACTCCCCATCGACTTGTCGTAAAAGAAGACGGCTTGCGTCTTCTGGGGAGCCACCCTTAGGCCCACTTCCCGCAAAGCGGATACAACCTGCCTCACTGCGACGTTAGCCAGCGCGATGGCCTCCTCCCAGTTGGCGCCCTCTACTCCCAGGAATGTGTCATCGGCAAAACCGTTCAGCCAACATCCTGGGAGGAGGGCGACCCGGAGTACAAAGTCGTACCCTAGGCTCCATAGGAGCGGGCCGAACACCGACCCCTGCGGAACCCCCCGCACGACCAGCCTGACCCTGATGATTCCATCTTGGTCCGTATAGGCCAATTGCCTGTCCCGGAGATAGTCGTATATTACGGTTATTAGATACGGAGGGATACATTTAGTGGTCATACTGAAAGAGACGGGCTTTCTCTCCGATTTCGATGAAATTAGGCTTATTTGACGCGTTTTTGCTAGAGCTCGGAATACCCGGGTATCCGAGTACCCGCCCGTTCGCCCGTTACCCGTTGTATACGGATCTGGACCGGTTCCGCGGGTACCCGGGTAATTCGGGTAGCGGGTACCCGTATCGATTCGGGTACCCGCTACCCGTGTCAATACGGGTACCCGTTATACCCGCGTCAGTACGGGTACCCGTATCGAGGCGGGTATAACAGCGTATGCTACAGATATCTGCGTATTACACGGAGACGCGTATACGCAAAATAATAAAATATAAATTCTCACACACTTCAAGAATATATTAAATATATGAAAGAATGCTTTTATTAACCCTCTGTTTTTTCGGTACCTTCTTAGTGCATACGTGAATCTGTCATGTCCAACGCTATTTTCCCTACCTTAAAGTATTTTAAAAAATCTAAAAAAATTTACAAAACATCTGTCTACATTATAGTTGACAATTTTATAATCTTTTGATAAACATTTGTTTATTTAATATTTGATTTTTAATGAACTTTTAATAATATTAGCAAAATTATTACTTACAAAAAAGATATTACGTCTAGTGCATACATGGGTCTGAGACGTCCGTGCGAGACTTGACTTGCTCGGTATTCGGCGATATATTGATCTTTCGTAACAGCTCTGGGTCCCTCTTGAGTCCCTTTTCTCACTTACTTTTTTAGAAATGGAGGCAGGCTTGCCAGTTTTACAGTTACGAGCAGATATTATTTTGGCTCGGACGCCGTAGACTCACGTACACGGAGGGTTAAATATGCATTACACATTATGTGGATAAATAGGTGGATAAATAGGTTTATGTGGATAAATAGTATATGTGTGTAATTATATTTAAAATTTCTATAAATTGCTTTACGTGTAATTTTATATATTTTTTTATTTTACATGCATATATATCTTTTTAAAACTAGTAATATAATTATGTATGATATAATACTATCATTATTTTATACAGGGTGCCCCGGGTTTTACCCGACAAACTGCGGGAGCATATTCTACAAGTGAAAATAAGAAAAAAATATTATATGAAGTTTGGCTAAAAATGCTTTATTATAAACAAAGTTATAAACAAATATTGAAACGGAACATGAAATAGGTAAAAATGATTCTCTGACCTCCTTTGACTTAAATTTGGCAAGATCGCCAAAGTTAACGCCTCTTGATTTTTACTTATGGGGAACTTTAATAACAATAAGAGTTATCAAAATAGGTAATAATTTTTACCTATTTCATGTTCCGTTTCAATAATTATTGAAGAATATGCTCCCGCAGTTTGTCGGGTAAAACCCGGGGCACCCTGTATAAAATAATGATAATATTATATCATATATAATTATATTACTAGTTTTAAAAAGATATATATGCATGTAAAATAAGAAAATATATAAAATTACACGTAAAGCAATTTATAGAAATTTCAAATATAATTACACACATATACCTATTTATCCACATAATGTGTAATGCATATTTAACCCTCCGTGTACGTGGGTCTACGGCGTCCGAGCCAAAATAATATCTGCTCGTAACTGTAAAACTGGCAAGCCTGCCGAATCTGGCAGAAAAAAGTGTCGCTCTGCCCCGCGAAGCGAGATATTAACTGTTAAAGTTGACGACTATCAGGTTATGAAACCTGTCATACCGACGCGATGTAGCGACTGTGACCATGCCCCGCTCTCTCCGCGGCTACATACGCATGTTCCGTAGACGCACAGAAAAGGACAGGATAGGTCACGTGACATCTGTCTGATTGGTAAGTAAGAAAAATAACATAATTCGAATGTTGATTCTCTTTTGTTTCCTCACACGCGACAAGCAGCGACAAGTTTTATTATGATTCACGAGGCAAAATGCAGCTGTACGAATTTTTGGCTGTAACACAACAAGGAGGAATTAATAAATTTTTTAATCGCAAATAATTTAATTAATGGTACAATACATTGTCCAAAGTGCAATAATGAATTAAAAGTAGCCAAAAAGCCTTGTACGAGAAAAATAAACATAAGAAATATGTGAAGAGACAATGTGGCTTCAAAGCAAGTGCAAAAGTTGACACATGGTTTAGTAATTGCAAATTAAGCTTAGAAACAGTATGTAGAATAACTACGTACTTTATTATGTTGAAACCTCCGCGACATCAGTTTTTATGTACAGAACTGCAACTTTCCGATCATTCGGTTGTTGATTGGATTTCTTTTTGCCGAGAAGTAAGTAGAATTTGATACATGAAATACATGAGATATATAAAAAGATGAAATATATATTTATGAAATGTATAATGTGGAAATTGCTATAGGTTTGCATATTTTGGGCTGAAAAATATTCAACAAAACTTGGAGGACTCAATAAAATTGTTGAAATTGACGAAGCCAAAATCGGCAAAAGAAAGTATAACTGTGGCCGAATAATCGAAGGAAAGTGGATCTTTGGTGGATACTAGCGTGAATAAAAAAAAGTATTTTTTGTGGCAGTTCCGGATCGCACAGAGAAAACACTTCTTAAAATTATTAAAGAGTGGATTTTACCTGGGACGACAATAATGTCAGATTGTTGGAGATCTTATAACTGTTTGAATAGTGAAGGTTTCCAACATTTGACAGTTAATCATTCTGTGAACTTTGTCGACCCAGATACCGGTTAGTACAGGCACTTTATAAATCATTTACATTGCAACATATGCATTCATATACACTACATTAAACTTAACATTATTTATTTGTATTTGTTCTATATTTAGGAGCCCACACTCAACATATCGAACGCGTTTGGAGAGAAGTGAGAGCGAATATCCCACGCTATGGTACGCGTACTCATCACTTAGCGGGATATTTAGCGGAATATCTTTTCAAACGCGTTCATAAATATGAAGAGCGTTTGCAAAGTTTTTTTTTGTGCAATTGCGGAATTATATCCACCAAAGATTTTCACCGATGTACCTGATGTCTCGGAGGCTGGACCATCTCACTCAATTTAAAGCTTAACCATGCTATTGCTAAACCATGTTTTAATTTTTGCACTTGCTTTGAAGTCACATTGTTTCCTTACATATTTCTTATGTTTACTTTTCTCATACAAGACTTTTCGACAACGAAATAGGAAGTTACTTCTGTTTATTTTTAATTCATTATTGCACTTCAAACAATGTATTTTACCATTAATTAAATTATTTGCGATTAAATTATTCACACTTTTTTATTTTTCCTTGGCCTCATGCGCATGCTCCGTGGCCGCACGTGCATGCAAAAGTGCGCGAATTTAAAGTGCTTTAAAAGTATTTAATTGTTTAAAGCGCGTCACTAACCAATTTCAAATGTCACTAACCTACATAGGTTAGATGACGCGCTTTAAAAGTGTTTAAGTGTTTAAAGCGCGTCAACTAACCTATGTAGGTTAGTGACGCGCTTTAAATAGTTAAATACAAACTATCTGCTTTAATGAAAATCACAACTTCAAAATAATACATTCAATTTTAATTATTTATTGGATTCATATTAATCTAACATTTCTCTATAGAAAACGCTGTAACTGTACACACTGTAGCTTTCAATGATGAATATATCTTACATAATATATCAAAGCACATGCATGGAGAGGTGCAGGGGAGTTTACATGCGTGAGCGCACGTGAGCGGGAGGGCTTTGCTCCTCTGCACCCCCCCCCCTTATGCATGTACTTTATAATTTCGCTTTATAACTTAGCATGTACTTTAAGTTATAAAGCGAGGTCCACGCTGCCTACCGGCGGAGGTGTGTGTGTGTGTGTGTGTGTGTGTGTGTGTGTGTGTGTGTGTGTGTGTGTGTGTGTGTGTGTGTGTGTGTGTGTGTGTGTGTGTGTGTGTGTGTGTGTGTGTGTGTGTGTGTGTGTGTGGGTGTGTGTGGGTGTGTGTGCATAACATCTACAATTTAATATAGTCAGGATAGTCAGGATAAATTAATAGATTTTATTAGTTTATCCTGACTATATTAAATTGTAGATGTTATGCATACACACACACGCGCGGGGGGGTGCAAGGGGGGCCTTTGGCCCCCTCTCCCGCACCCACCTCCGCCGGTAGGCAGCGTGGACCTCGCTTTACAACTTAAAGTACATGCTAAGTTGTAAAGCGAAATAATAAAGTACAAGCATGGGGGGGTGCAGAGGAGCTAAGCCGTTTCGTCCACGCATGTACTTTGATATATTATATAAGATATATTCATCATTGAAAGCTAACAATAAGTGATATGCATTATATAAGTATACATACGTTTCAAATTCGCGCACTTTTGCATGCGCGTGCAGCCACTGAGCATGCGCATATGGCCATAGGGTGTGTTCGTAATCGCTACATCTCGTCGGTATGACAGGAATCATAACCTGGGAGTCGTCAACTTTAACTGTTAATATCTCGCTTCGCGTGACAGAGCGACACTTTTTTCTGCCAGATTCGGTCGTTTTGTGCAAAAACGCGTCGAATAAGCCTAATTTCATCGAAATCGGAGAGGAAGCCCGTCTCCTTCAGTATTACCCATTTAGTTAAAACAAAACCACTTTTAATTGGCTTTACGGAATTGCAAAAATTTGGTCTAGAATTAAAGTACGCACAAATATGTAGAGGGCTAGATCGGTTTTAACTTCCAAAACGAAAAAAAAAATTAAAAATTTGGGCACATAGAGCTGTCACTGACGACAATATTTGGTTATACTAAAATACTGCAGTTTATATATACAAAATGAGAATCTAGCCCTCTAGGGAAAACATTGAAGAACAATATCGTGCAATTACAACTACGATAGAAGTCTAGAAAAAAAGTGTCATTGTTTTAACTTTTACACATGCAAATATACATGCGGAATGACAAGAAGAGCAGTATGGCGTGTAGCGAGAGATGGCGCAGCAATCGAAACAAGGACAGATGCCTCTTGTTAGACAAGGGCAGATATAGGCCGGTAATATAGAAAATGATAGAAAACGAATTAGAATGGAATTAAAAATGTTCGACATTATCGACATCGAGGAAGTTCGGCCTTCACTATAGGATCCCCTTAAAGGCGTTAGCCACGTCAAAGCTAACGCCCAGCAGCACCCTGCCGGCCTCCGACGCGGCTTTCGAGAGAGCCATGATGCGCAATATCGCATCCTCGGTGGATCTACCCTCTCGAAAACCGTACTGGTCCTCAAATAGATTAGGACCAGTCCGGGACAAATGCTAGACGATTCGGTCGGCGATGACTCTCTCAAAGAGTTTGCCGACCTCGTCCAGCAAGCAAATTGGCCTATACGCCGATGGTTGGTCGGCGGGTTTTCCGGGCTTGGGGAGAAGGACCAATCGCGCTGTCTTTCAAGCGTGGGGGAACCGGCCATTTTTTAGACACTTGGTAAACAACACTCTCAAGTGCTCGGCCAGCTCCCCCGTGGCCAAGGACCATGCTTTACTGGGAACTTCATCCGGACCCGGAGCCTTCCCAGCCTTAAGCCTCTTAGCGGCCTTTCTAAGCTCGTCCATGGACACACCGAGCTCCTCGTCCCACTCCACATCGGGTGGAGCGGGACCGCCGATCACCCTCTCCCCCGGATCGTCGGGGAAGAGGGTGTCAACCACCTCCTTAAGGAACTCGGGGTCCATGGACTCCGTTGCTGGGGGCGCCCAAGTCCTCAACTTGTTTAACACCATCTTATATGGGCGCCCCCACGGATCTTCCTCCAGGTCCTGCAGGAGTTCCTGCCACGACCTGTCCTTGGCCTGCTTTATTGCCCAGGAGTAGACCCGCTTGGCGGAGCGGTAATCTACTCCTGCCTCTTCCATACGTCGCGGGTGTAGGCGTTGGTCTCGCCTAGCCCGCAGCCAGCGACGTCTTGAGTGGACGAAGGCTCGCCTTAGCTCGGTTATTTCCTCCGTCCATCAATAAGCCGCCTTGCGTGGGTGTGGTCTAGAACGGGGCATGCTAGTGTCGCATGCCGCCGTTATTATATCCCGAATTCTATCGGCGACCTTATCCACGTCGTCTGAGATTGACAGGACATCATCCATCCACAACGAAGTGTGGATGGAGACCTGATGTAAGTCCCCGTCAATTTTCCGCACCGCCCAGCGAGGGAAACGGCGCTCCGTCTCCCTACGGCGGGCCTGGACCTCCGGGGAGGTGACCGGGAGGCTCATCTCTATAAATAGATGGTCTGACAGAGACTCAACCTCCTCGGCCACTCTCCATCCCTTCACCCTGCGGGCCAGGGGGGGTTGCCCACGTCAAATCGACGATGGACCCCCCCCCCCTGTTGCCTAACGCAGGTCTGAACACCCCCGGAGTTTAGTCGGACGAGTCCCAGGCCCGCCGCCCAGTGCTCGAGGATCCTGCCCCTCCTGTCCGTGACCGGAGAGCCCTACAACGCCGACTTGGCGTTGAAATCCCCGGCCACTATAACCTGCCTGGGCAGGATCCTCTTCAGGCAGACCCTTAGTTCCTCCAGCACTCTCTTGAACTCGACCACGTCCACGTTGGGGGATATGTACAGCCCGGCAACATGGACGCGGTCCCATTTCACTATCACAAACCCGTCACCCGCCTCTACTCGAGAGCAGGAAACGGGCTCGTCCGTTCTCCTCCATGTGATTGCCACCAAGCCGCACCGGCTGCCCGTGGAACCGGGTGCTAGAGGCTCCGTTACATCGTCGAACCCTGAGTGCAGCGGCGGTGACTGCCAGCCAACCGGAGAGACGTCTACAGCAGCGGAGGAACAGGGCATGGCGGAGCCGTCGATCGAGACTGCTGAAAGGGCCAATAGAGACACGGCAGTGCAGGACTGCAGCTTTGAGAGCATCTCGAGCGAGCAGATATTACAAACTATTCCCGAGGCGGTGGCGGAGGCCATAATACTGTCCGAGGGGATTCAGCCCGCTGGACACGGCGAGGCGTACGTAGCAGATCAGCCCGCTGAACACGGCGAGGCGTACGAGATAAAGAGCAACCAACTAGGAGCGAGAGACAAGATTACCGAGGGTCCGATCAACGAGGACCAATCACAGGCCACGGAGACCCAAACCCGTGCGCAATAAATATTGTTGTGCCTCAAGGATGGGATGTGCCGGCACAAGGTTCTTTTGTATAAATGACTATGTATAAATGAGTGAAATATATTTCCCCTTTACAAGTTTAAAGCGGTTTCCCCTTTGCTAATCCCGGTACTCGCGTAACAGAAAATACTTTCGTATAAGACGCACGTTTCTCGTATCGTTACTAGCTGACGACTGACTCGTTGGAAAGGCGGGCTCTTTATCCGCTCGGTGTTGCTGACTTCGTTGTCAGCGTTTTTGGCACCGTGGTCAAATGTCCGGGATGACCATATTTAGTCATTCCCGAAACTTGGGCAGGTCTTCGCGTCAGCGTTCCTCGTCGCTAGGGTCAAGTTACCGATAGGAGGCAACTCGGAGTTGCCAAGTGCAATACTTAATCTATAATTCGTTGTGCGCTCACAACAATATTCTTATTTCTTATTGGACACTAAAAAGTTTTATCGAGTTACGAGACCGATAGGCTAAAAATTTTATTTCTTTTATTTTGTTGATTGCAATTAAGCATATATAGAGTGGTTTTAGTACCTTACATTATTTCCACGACACCCTGTGTCAGCGAACGCCAAAGAAGCGCGAATTACTTTATTTTATTCTACGTACTGGCATGTAAGAAGGTACACGACGAAATATACAACATTAAACGAAAAACAGATATACATGCCCACAAATCATATCCCACCAATCCCAGAACGAGCGTTAGTTCGAGTCTCAGCATAAGAGTAAAGATACACGGAAAGGAGCCAATCACAGGCCAGCATTGACAAATAGTCACATTGAACGTTTTAAATACACAGAGATGGATTCAGAGAGAATAACATCATTAATTCTAACAGCAATATTCATTTTGTTTTCAATCCTCATTCTATACAGTTTATACGCGATTTATTCGATAAAAGCCACACGATGAAGTTCAAGGAGTATTTAGTAGTAACGGCTATCATATTCATTCCTCTGATCCTATCATTTCCAGACACACAAACCATTTTGACAATCTACACACTATACACGTTATACATAATATTATTTAGCGTAAAAGTCGAACCGCGAGTGGTTCTCGATTAACCAGCATGTTTTGCATGATTCCTGCCAAAGAGCATTCCCGAGGACCAGTGACGTCCATGCGAGCGAGTTTTATATTCATCTATTAATTTTGAGCAGTTTTGACAGTTCCGACGAAATGTCGCATATCGACGACCAATGGGACGCATCCCAGTCGATTTTACACAGAATTATGTTATTTTCAGTTGATTTGATAATTTCAGACACTTTCGATATACCGCGAGCCAATAGGATTGATTCCTGGCAATTTGATATAGTTTTACACATTTTCAGTTTGATTTATGATTTTGCAAGGCATTCAGCCAATAACAGCGCGTTGCGCGAACATTTCAGATAAGCGCGTGAAATTGACCAATGAGAAGCGAGCACGGCTCGAAACAGCGAGATCTTAAGAATAGCGCGTGTTTTACATTGTGTAACTTTATTTTATGTTTTTCCCTGTCGAAACAATTACGATTAGTGATTTATTATTGTATGCGATACATATATTATACTTACCGTTCGGATACTTACCGACGACACTTTCCAGTCCATTGATTGGGCGAGACGATCCCACGAAGACGGGTACCTGAAAGAAAAGGAGAATTAATAAAATGATTCTAGTAAATAGATACTTACCTGGCTACAGCGGGGAACGTCGCAATGACCATGTTCGGTCACTCGGAAACGTTCCGAGTGACTTGTCGCGAACTTGCACATCGTGCGAATTGCGACGGCTGGCATTGGTTGCCGCATCGCGAGCGTCGAAGCGAGAACCCTTGTCCGCCGTCCAATCAGGAATCAGTATCTCACATCATTGGAGAGCTGAGCCAGCAGAACGGCTCAGTGAGATCTTATTTGTTCAACGACGAGGGGATCGTGTCGCTCTCCGCCAATCAGCGACACAACCGACCAATCGCGTCAGCGCGCGTCGTAGCACAACACCGTTCGCGCCTAAATCGGCAGCTCTACGCCTGCGCGTGCCCCAAAGTGGGAGAACGAGACCCATTCCTCCCGGACAGTTCTTCGCGAGACTTCGGCGCGCTAACACCTTTGGTTTACCGCAGTAACATCCGATCCCGTTGAACTTATCCCGTTGTCCGCTAGCGAAATTAGCGTGATTAATTCGAGTACGAGCGTGGTTGCGCGATAACGGGAAGCACCGAGCGTGACTCACGAGACGACGCCTAGTCATAGAAAGCTTTTAAGGCTCTGACAGACAGGACGCGTCAAGCGTCAAGCAGCGAGCAGCAAGCGCTGAACGCTAGCCTATGAGCATCGTCGCTATTCACACCGAAAGCGACAGCGTCAAGCGTCTATAATCTAAAAAATTTTGACAACAATTGATTAAACAAAATGAATAATTACGATAGATATTTAGAGCTTTATCAACGACGAAGATTACTACTATTAACGTTACTATATGTTTATCGTAAACGGCGTGGTAGAAGAAATAGACGTTATTGGGTGAGGCCTATATATATAATCCGTGAACAAATTAATCAAGGTGATGGCTACAATCTTATAAATGAAATGCGTCTTGGTGATCAAGATGCACATTTTCAATATTGTCGTATGAGTGTGGAAAAGTTTAATGCTCTACTACAACGAGTGCAACCGCTAATTGAAAAGCAAGTGACTAATTACAGGGAACCAATTTCTGCTAAGGATCGATTATATATAACTCTTCGGTAAGTCAGTGCTATGTTAGAACAACTTTATGTTAAGTCAATTTTATTATAAATCAACTTTATTATAAATCAACTTTATTATAAATCAACTTTATTATAAATCATATTAACTTGTTTAATTCTTCATTGATAGGTTCTTATCATCAGGAGACTTAATGAGCTCCGTGGCTTATGCGTATAGAGTGGGACAGAGTACGGTCTCAATGATTGTACAGGAAACCTGTGAAGCACTATGGAACGTGTTACAGGATGAATTATTTCAACCTTCTAGCGCCAACTGGACAAAAATTGCTGCTGAGTTTGAAGAACAGTGGAACTTTCCACATTGCATTGGCGCAATTGATGGTAAACACGTTGCAATCAAGGTAAATTGTGGACCGAGACACATCATAGATTTTATGTGCTATTTTATCTTTAATAATTAAGGTTTTTCAGTGTCCAGGTCATGCTGGCTCTACGTACTACAATTATAAAGGATTTCACAGTATTGTGCTCATGGCTATCGTCTCGGCCTCCTATAGATTCATGCTTGTTGATATTGGTGCGCAAGGCCGGCATAGTGATGGCGGAGTTTTTTTTTAATTCCGTAATGGGCCAAATGTTTTATCGGGATGAATTGAATGTGCCAGTGCCATCAGTATACTCCGTTGACAGACCACCTTTGCCATATATGCTTGTGGCTGATGAAGCATTTCAGCTGAATAAATTTACTTTGAGGCCATATCTTGGAAGAAATATAACTAAAGAACAGAAAATATTTAATTATCGTTTAAGTCGAGCTAGACGAGTGGTAGAAAATGCATTCGGCATCATGGCTGCAAGATTTCGAATTTGCCAAAAACCTATAATTACATCTGTTGAAACAGCAGAAAAAATTATAAAAGCAATTGTAGTGCTCCATAATTTTCTATTAACAGACCCTGGATATTGTTCTCCACAATTTTCTGACTCCATATCTGAAAATGCAAACATTATTGAAGGACAATGGCGACAAATGGAAACTTCCTCGACGTTCCTTAGGATAGGTCGTGCAGGCGGTCAAGCGCATTCGCGATATGCCGCAAATATTCACGAAGAATTTAAAAATTATTTTTTACATGAAGGTGCTGTTCCGTGGCAATGGAAATATCTGTGATAGTTGTAAATATTGTTAAAATGTGACACGCATTTATGTGTGTTGGGGGCGTGAGATCTATGACGATCTTTTGTTACATAGCAACGTACTTCAATTACCTAAGTTTTAGCTTAATTAAGTCATCTTACAGCTATCATGGAAGTCAGACGTATTCTCATATATGAATAAATAATCTACTTCTTTTTAATCAATTGGTGTTCTTATTTTATTACAGTATATACATTATGTGTACTGAATAATATATATATTTCATAAGAACAATATAAATGTGTTCTGCTTGTATAAAAATATAAAGATATGTCTTAATTTCGACTTATTCCCTTTGAGTGGATCTCTCCGGCGGATGATGACGCATGAAATGTCTGTGGACTGAATAGAAAACGAAACATAATAATAATGTAGCCTATACTATGTACAAAATGTAATTCCTTTTTCTTTCCTTGTACTATATAGGTGAGACCGGGGCTAAACCGCCAGTTTTTTTTTGGTGCCGATTTTTAACAAGAAAATAAATAATTTTAGTTAAATTTGTTATACCACTGTAAAGAGTGAACCTTTAGCTACAAAATTTATATAGGAAATTTTTATCTATGTTGCTTTGTTTAACCGGTATAGAGCAAAAACGACAACGGTGGAAAAATTGAAATCTCAAAAATGCCGGGGTTGAACCGCCACCCCCCGGGGCTAATCCGCCACACTGCATTTTCAATACATATACGTACA
Organism: Temnothorax nylanderi; assembly: GCF_030848795.1. NCBI lineage: Eukaryota > Metazoa > Arthropoda > Insecta > Hymenoptera > Formicidae > Temnothorax > Temnothorax nylanderi. The sequence goes on along the minus strand of NW_027249608.1, from coordinate 36,173 downwards.
TCTAATCCTGAAAAATGATAGAATACATTTTAATAATTGTTTTTTAAGAAAAAAATATAAAAATTTATTTAAAATTTTTATGCAAAACATTTATTAAAAAATAATTGTTTTACCTATTTCATAAAACAATTTAGGCACGTGAATACAGAGGTTAACCAAATCGTAAACTCCCCAACGGCACGTCACATTGTCAACGCGGGCAACCACGGGGAATACGCGTGACGGCGTTCCGGTGCCATAGGATCAGCGCGGACCCTCGAGCAACCTAACCAAGCCGCGTTTCTCGCGGGGGAGCGATAAATAGCGACAGGGGGGTTAGAAAAGCTCGCGGTGGAGCGCGACCATTTTACCGACTCGACGGCGTTCTCGCGCCGATTCCTCGACGCGCCGACGACGACGACGACGACGGCCATAACCACCACGACGACGACGGCCACGACCACCACGACGACGACGGCCACGACCACCACGACGACGACGGCCACGACCACCACGACGACGACGGCCACGACCACCACGACGACGACGGCCACGACCACCACGACGACGACGACGACGACGACGACGACGACGACGACGACGACGATGACCACTACCGACACCACCACCACTACAACGGCGGCGACAATGACGCCGAGACGATGCGGCGAACGCTGGACGATGCGGTCGCACGCGCCACTGTCACTGACACAACGACCAACAACGACGATTTACCGCGGCCGGGAGTCGGGACGATCTACAGCGCGCGCGGCATGTCAACTCTTGCGCGGAAATCGCGGGATCTCAGAGCCGTGCCGTGCCTCGCCGTACCTCGCCGACGTGCCGTGAGCGTGAGCGATGTCGAAAACAACGGTCCGCCATCTTTTCGGTCGGCCAAAACACCCGTTTTGCGACGATACGTGCGTACCATTTCCCTCCTACACAAACTGACGCACGTGCAAGGGAAGACAGAATCACGCTCGAGGGAAACCTAACCTGAAATCGCCGTGAGCTGAAGTCGTGCGCCCGGCGCGCCACAGTGACGAGACTGGCGGACCAGCCCCGGGTGCTTACTGGCGGATAAGCCCCAAACATAAGTTTCAGGTTTGATCGCCCACGAAATATTAGACATCAACGATAATGAAAAAACTACACTGGATTCGTGTTCAGCATGCATTACTTTTTATAATCACGTACCTCGAGATTTGGAGAGCAAACATTATTGCAGATATTACAATATTTCCACGCGCAGAAAATTTCACTTTTACCTTCCGAAAACACGTTTGCCCTCGTAAAAATCATAACACGGCAGGTAACCTGCCGAAACTCCGTTGGTCACATGGGTACCATAAGCAGCGTTTACAATGTTAATAGCGAGTTCGCACAATATACAGGTTCCGAGATATTTGATTTGGCGGTTTAACCCCGTTGGCGGTTTAGCCCCGGTCTCCCCTACTTGTATTTGTTGAATTTGAATAAGATGAAGAAATCATCGTAAACAAAAAAGTGTAAAAAGAGACTTTTTTAAATAAATGTTTTTAATTGGTCCATATATTCAATCGTTATATATTCTTTACAATTCACAATACATTTTCTTTCACAATGTCAATATTAAATATGTATTAAGTATATGTAATCATTTTGTATTAAGTTTAGTAGTAGAGATTGAGTCAATTTTTATACAAATTGCTAGCCAATTCATCACGTTTCAGTTGACCAAGTCTAGCATTGTCGTCATGATTTACAAAATTTTCTTGGTCGTTTCTTGCAACATTTTCTAACTCATTTAGAAAATCATTCCGTTCAATGCATAAATTGTGCATCACGCAACATAAAATTATAAATTTTGATGTTTTCAAAACACGCCACATATCCGTCCGTATCAACTGCCTCCACCTTTGTTTCAGGAGCCCGAAAGCATTTTCAATTTTAACTCTTGTACGACAAAATCGGTAGTTAAATTCTTGTTGTTTTTCTGTCAAATCTCTATACTCTCGATATGGCGTCATGACGTTTTCATTTATTGGATATGCGGCATCTTCCAGTATATGAAAGTCTCGTCTCATCTGCAGCACTTTAGGCCGAATAAATGATAATGAAAATGTTCTTGCATCGTGGATCTTGCCTGGTACTCCGGTGAAGACATCCAAAAACTTTTGGTTCGCATCACATATTGCTTGCAAAGTTAATGAAGTGATATCGTGACGATTGACATAAGTTGATTTAATTTTATGGATAGGTGTACGAATGTTGATGAATGTTCCATCAATGCATCCAACTACTCCTAGAAACCCTGCAATCTTTTCGAACAAGAAATTAACCAAAGAAACAGTTATTTTAATTGTAAAATAAAAAATTAAATTTAAGAAAAAATTTGTAACAAAAAATTACCTGCTCGAATTCTTCTGCATTTTGTTGCTTGTCTTCCTCAGTACTTGGAAATTTTATTACTGATGGACACAATTCGTCAGTTAAAAAATTTATTACACTATCTATCATCTTGTGTGCTGTCGATATACTGATTCCAAAAATATGAGCTACGGTCCTGTAAACTGCTTTGTTACCTGCAAACCTATAGAACAAAATAATTGTTCAATTGTTAACAAATAAAACAAAAATTGAGCACTGCCTTGATGGATTTGTTTACACTGGAAATACGTCAAAACACGTAGTTTACGCACTCAACTTTAAATTTTTATATTTAGTACAGTAGGTGTAAATGAACATTGGAGACTCCTGAAAACAAGGATAAACGAACAAAAATACATACATACATACATATATTTTCCATAAATTGACAAACAATTTCTATTAATTGATATCGAAAACTTACGAAGCAAGTTTACATATTCAACTAAATATATTATATACTAAAAATATTTTAAATAGAATTTAAGTCGTTAATTTATGGAATCAATTATTCCTTAATTTCTGTTACGTTATTCTTTTTTTCTGGTGCTAAAAATCTTCATTTTTAACTGTTTAACTACTCAGACCTTAATAAAAATATTTTTAGGTGAGTGTCAACAGAGTGTGAAGTAGGCACATTATCGGAGCTTTCTAGCAAGCGATACAAGTCGACACAAGTATTGTTTTATCTTTTACTCATTGCCAAAAAAGAAAGATAGAACGATGCTTATGTCGACCTGTGTCGCTTGCTGGAAAGCTCCCTATATTGACGTATTCCATGTGAACTCGATACATATGTCAAGGTAAAACAATCAGCCAGGGTGGCAGAAAGCCTAGTGTTACCCAAGCATTATAAATACATTGAATTTATTTTACCAATATCTTATCTATTAATTCTTACCATAAATAACACAGAATGTGTTCTTCGGCACTTTTCGCTTCAACACCGCCAAAAGATGCTCCTCGAGGGCAATATACACTTTGTTCGAACAATTCAATTAAATAATTACATGTTCCACGAGATACTCGGAAATCACTTTTAAACTGTAAGAATAAATTAATATTATTGATATTATTCCTAAATTTGTAATTGTTTTAAAGTAGCATAAACATATACGTACTTCTGGCTCTGAATACTTGTCAACTACATCGCGAATAAAATTTTCAACTTTTGGAACTTCACCCCATCGTCTTCTGGCATTATTCCTCAATAATTGTATATTAATAATATCATCATCATCATCAGAACTGTCTGATGACAACAAATCCTGCATAATTTCGATTACACGTAATTGATCAATCTGTGCCGCCATTTGTTTTGACTGCTCTGCGTTGCCCTGCTCCCCGGAGTCAGAGCAGATTAGAGCAGAACTCGAGCGTTTTTTTCGACGGCGCGAACTCGTTAAACGTCACTGTGTAGCGTTTCGTCGATAAAGTCGGAAAACCGCTAACAGATCATTTTAAATAAAAAATCACAAATATTGTTACGTTTATGGTTTTATGCTAGAGTAAAGATAAATCTTTTATATTCAAAATTGTTAATGGATAAAAAGAGTTAATTCTATGGTCATATGAGTTCGTAAAACATGTATTTTTGTAATTTTTCAGCAATTAAATTGCTTTTTTATTCAAACAGAGTAGATCCGAAATCTGTTTGAGAGTTGCCCGTGATTGCCACTCGAACATATGATTTGCCCTCAGAGCAATCTGAGAGCATTCACTCGAAAACGGCATATGTGTGGCGGGATGTGGACACCACCCACCCCGCCACTCCTGCCGGTGTTTGTGGGAGGATGGCTCGACGCCCCGTCATCCCCGTCTGGACGTCGAGCCTCCCATCCTCCAGGCTGCCTTTTCACGGACAGCCCAGAGGTGCAGCACTTCTCATACCGCTTATAAAGCGGCATTTTTCCCCAGGTTTTTTACCATGGGGGGGCCAGCTGAGAAGAAATCTTGTCGGAACGGGTTGCGTTTCCATTACTGGTCAACCGTGACATCTTCCCCCCTAGAGGGGGGAGAGCAGGCCTTAAGAGGCCCGCAACAATCACGGTTGATGGGGAGGATCCGCCGCTGCGATCTCCCCGCGGCGGATCCTCTCCGCCTCCTCTTTGGCGAACATTACCTGGCCACAAAAGGCCAGGAATGCCCGCCACCTTGTCTCGTCCCCGACCATAGCCGCCACTATGGCCGGGAGGGAGAGGTCATTCCCGACCTCCCCCTGTAGGACACGGCGCTGCGCAGCCCACGCAGGGCAAAGCTCAAGCGTGTGCTGCGCCGTGTCCCGCTCCTTGTCGCAGTGGTGACATTTTGTAGTAGCCTCTTTTCCTATTCTGTGCAGGTACTTCCCGAAACAACCATGTCCGGTCAGCACTTAAACAGCGTGGTATGACACCCCGTGTCTCCGACTGTCCAGCCATTCGGCTAGACAGGGCCGGATGGCATCGACGGTCCTCTGGCCAAACTCGCAATTTGCGAGATAGTTCTGCCATTTCCTAACGAGGACCGCCATTTCCTGGGCTCTAATTATTAGACGGGCCCTGGGCACCAACTGTCCTCCCCCTGCTCGCAGCTCTTTTGTACGCCGGTATACTTCGGCGCACTGTCGAGCCGCGAGCTCTAGTGGGGGGAGGCCTGCCAGGGCCGTCGCCGCCACATGCGAGACCGTGCAGTATGCACGTGATACTCGTATGGCCAGCGGGCGTTGCATCTGCCGCAACCACCTTTGAATGTGGCGCGACCCCTCTGCAGCAGTCACCCAAACCGGTGCACCGTAGAGTGCCACGGCGTGCACAGTCGCGGCGTAGAGTCGGCGAGCGCGGCCGCTCGCCCCTCCCAGGTTTGGCATAAGTCTAGCCAGACTATTGGCCACTCCTTTAACCCTGAGAGTCAGGCGAGCGAAATGCTCGCCGAACGTCCAGGTGCCATCCAGCCAGAAGCCCAAGACCTTCATATGGGCCCCCACGGAAAGACGGGTTCCCTCCACCTCTATGTGGGCCGCTGGCGGGCTCCCCATGGACTTGTCGTAGAAAAACGGCCTGTGTCTTTTGGGGAGCCACCCTTAGGCCTACTTCACGCATAGCGGCTACTACCGTCGCCACTGCGACATTCGCCTTAGCAATTGCCTCCTCCCAAGTGCCGCCCTCAACTCCCAGGACTGTATCGTCGGCGAAAACGTTCAGCCAACAGCCCGGGAGGAGGACGACACGGAGTACATAGTCGTACCCTAGGTTCCACAGGAGCGGGCCCACCACCGACCCCTGTGGAACCCCCCGCACGACCAGCTTGACCATGATGTTACCGTTTTGGTCTGTATAGACCAATTGCCTGTCCTGGAGGTAGTCAAATATCGCGGCTACCAGGTAAGGAGGGACGCCGTGGTACAGAAGCGCCCTCCTTATTACCGGCCATGGCAGGGTGTTTAACGCGTTAGCGATGTCGAACCCGACACACAGCAACACCCTGCCGGCCTCCGCCGCGGCTTTCGAGAAGGCCATGATGCGTAGAATTGCATCCACGGTTGACCTGCCCTCTCGAAAGCCATACTGGTCGTGGGACAAATCAGGACCAGTCCGGGACAAGTGCTGGACGATTCGGTCGGCGATGACTCTCTCAAAGAGTTTGCCGACCTCGTCCAGCAGGCAAATTGGCCTATACGCCGACGGCTGGTCGGCGGGCTTTTTCACCTTTGGGAGGACAATTCGCGCCATCTTCCAAGCCTGGGGAAACCGGCCTTGCTTGAGACACTTGGTGAACAAACAACGCAAGTGCTCAGCCAGTTCCCCCGTGACCAAGGACCAGGCTTTTTCGGGAACCCCGTCAGGACCCGGTGCCTTGCCGGCTTTTAGCCGCTTGGCTGCCTTCCTCATTTCGTCCATGGAGACCTCGAGCTCCTCGTCCCACTCCGTATCGGGCGAAGTGGGACCCCATCAGCCCTCTCCCCCGGATCGTCGGGGAAGAGGGTATCAATTACTTCCTCGAGGAACTCGGGCTCCATGGACTCCGTGACCGGAGGCGCCGCGATCCTCAATTTATTGAGGACCATTTTGTAAGGGCGCCCCCACGGATCTTCGTGTAGGTCCTGAAGGAGTTCCAGCCACGATCTGTCCTTGGCCTGCTTGATGGCCAGGGAGTAGGCCCGCTTGGCGGAGCGGTACTCTACTCCCGCCTCTTCGAAACGCCGCACAGTGGTCGGAAATCCGAAAAAGCTGGACGAAATAAAATGATCTGAATTAATTTTCATAAAAATTCGTATTCTATAATATTCGGGGTAGCTGAGTTCGAATCCGATATCAAAAGTTTGAAATTCTAAATGGCAGATCCAAAATGGCGGACATTAAAATTAAAATGTGACTGGATATTGATGGAATTATGTATACGCAGGTTTTTTTGGTCGCTGAGTTCGAATCTGATATCATAAAAGTTAAGTTCATGATATCCTGTGAGATGGATGTATAAAATGTTTGGCGGTTTCAATATCAGGGGTTCGAAAATAAAATTTTACTTGCAGTTGAATACGCCCGTTAGATTATTTTTATTATAAAACTGATAGCATATACATATTAACATAGAATTAATAACTTTTCTGATAATATTGTAGTTGCTAGGTTAATAGAAATATAATATTAAATAATGAAAAATCGGTTCTAGTATTTTTATTTATATATTTTTAATAAATCATTTAAGAATGGGTAATAAACTACTCAAAACCACATTGACTATTGTTTAAATAATATAATTTTATTCTGAATCAGATGCATTATCGTCATCGCTGTTATTTGATGTGTCATTTTCAAGTAATTCTTGTACCTCGGCGGGTAGTACTTGCATTTTTTTTTTTGGCAATTCTGCAACCAGGGAAATCAATGGATCTGAATATAATTGTAACCTCTTGAATAAATCCTCGTTTGTCGCTTTTCGTGACAACTTTCTAGTGTGGTCACGGCGAAATCTTTTACACACTTTGTGGCTCGCTTCCAACACCTCTTCTGAAAACTGCCCAATTGGCAGTAAGGAATGTCTCATCACTGATGGGCCACGTATAAGTATTTTATGTACGCTTGGTGGCATATTGTACCAAGCATACAATGACACATACAGTTTAGCGGTACTGAGACAATAATCTTTAAATTTGTCCTCGTTAACCTTGTGCCCGCTTGATATTGTGGTTAAGACATTACTAAATCTTATAATTAAATCTTCACTTATTCCTTAAAACGTTAAAATGACTGCATGTATTACAAATAATTTGTTAATTACTTTCTTAAAATCTATTTCGAAGGGGATATGTATACATACCGGTAATTTTGGCCGACTGTGAATAATTCTTAAAAAATCTTCGCGCCGTATTACCATCGTTTGAAGAGCCAAAGCCTGGTTTCGGAAAATCGACCAGGAGGCCTAATTGGTGTCGAAACTGGTTTTGTACAAGTTTCTTCCTTGCAACCATTAATTGTTTTGTCCCATCCTTTTCGCATGCCTATATACCAATAACAGATGTGCAATGTATAGAGACAACGATTTATAGATATTTTATATAAATTATATTTTTATATAATTAACGTAATAAAATCTATGTATGTATATCGAAATAAATTAATGAAATATTGTGTATTTGTGATTTGAAGGACTGTATGCAGGAAGTAACCGATAAAAATGTAATATTTGAAACTATATAAGATTAACTGTCTAACTTAACGAACCCTCCATTTTTTGAAGTCCAAACGATAGGAGATGTGTAATAAACATTCAAAAAACTTTATGAATGCATGCAGTATTGGAAGGTTATACTCGAACGTCGTCAAATCTTCTTGTCTATTTATTATTGCGTCGATATCATTACATTTTGACGTTGTCACTTTGCATATATTGCAGGCCATACTGGATGTTCTAGTCAAAGCATTGGCCACCTGAAAATTAGTCGCGCAAATAAGTAACAAACAGTATTTACAGTTTCAATAAAAGCTCTTCACATATCTTTCCACTATTATGTTACCTTTCCGTCAATCATGGTAATGTGAAGAGAATAAGAAATACGGCAGTTTTGAAATACAAGCGGTTGCAGTTCAGCAATTTCCTTGTCAACGTTTATCTTTTCGGATCTGGAGATATCATCCGTTTCATGCAACCATTGCAATCTTAATGGCCTGCAAAAACGTGGCGATGAAGGTCGTGGGTTTTGCCAAATACATTTTTGCGTTGACTCATTTCTGAGCTCTAACGGCACCAGTGATGTAACGAACATATTTTCATCGCCTACGTTTTGTTCGGACCACTTTTGTTTGTAGGTCGAATGCCCAGAACTACCATCAAATCCGTACTTGCACGTTAGTAGTAGATTTTCACCATTGGTGAAATCGAGTTTCAGCGCATCAAGAAGCCTATAAGCGGTGTGATTTAACAGTGACTGTAATGGCACTTCACACTTATTTTCGCCAATTGTAATCCCCGGTGGATAGCAATTTTTTTTTGCCTCTAACACAACATCATAAGATGGAAATAAATCGTGGTTACGTTTTATAGCTGCATTTCTCATACCATTATATTGACTCTTTGTCAAATTATGAGTTATAATAAAATGTTCAGCTTCTTCTGCAGTCATTTTTTCTTGTTCAGTCCGCGCTGCTGACTTTTTATAATTATCTGACATTTTTTTTGCGCGATCAGGTGAGGTGATTACCGTCCGTACAAGCTTAGCAGCAGCTTCCTTGCCTTTTGCGCGTAAGGACATGGAAGCAGCAAAACACAATTCGTTTGAATCGTGAACCTGGCGTAGATTTTCTGTTTTTCTCCGCTTAACACGGTCACTACAATTGTCAAAATTTTTTGTCCGCCTTCCTTTTAACGAGCATAACCCTTTAAAAATGTACAATATTCTATATTTTAGCAATTTTCTGAACGTTTCAAGAAACGATTAAAATAATTTATACGATATTATGTAGTTCAGCATAAGTGAATAAAAATATGTAAATAACGTTTACTAATGTTAGCGAATAAAAAGGGTAACTTTAATATCATTATAGTTTTTTTCTTTTGTTTTTGTATTCTTATGAAAGTTTAGAATTAAGGCTTTTTGCACTACAAGTCTATTTATTTGTAGTTATAATTATTTCTAAATAAAATTCATGAAAAATATATAATGAATTTAATAAAGTACCTGAATTGGTAGGAGTTGTTTGATCTGCGAACTTCAATTTAATTACATATTTCAACCAATCGGAATTGTTGGCCGTGAAGCGATCTTCATGTCTCCCACTCTTCTTCCATTTGATAAAATATTTGTTGAAAAAATTATCATTCAAACATTTAATTAATCGTTTTCTTTCCTCTGGCTTATCTTCGCAGTGAAATTTGTTTGACATCTTGTCGATGATCGCCCTTTTCTTTTCTTCGTTGGATAACGCGGTTTTATGCACGACAATGTTATGCATCTCCAACCTTGTTATCGAATTTGCCATTTTTGCACGCCAACCTCTCTTAATCAATAATGTGTTTCAGGTAGTTAATGCTAGTATTTCAATATATGAATATAATGAAGTAAAATTAAAGAATAAAAAATTAACAGTCAAGTACAGCATTGTGTTTACATACCTATTTCCAAGTTAATTTTGAATCTTTTTTAATAATTTGCAACATAAGAAAGCTCTTCACTCTGCAAGAACTCGCGTCCGAATGCCAAAAGTAAATTTATAAAGTGAAATTATGTTGATAAAAGTCCGGCTTTTTGCAGAAATTCTGGGAATCCGCGCTAAGAGCGCGATCACGAGCGCGAACGCGAGGTAAACATAAACATAAACATTAAAGACGGACAATTTGAAAGCGGGGTATTTACTGAGAAAAACCAAACAGATTTTCCCTACAACTCCCCAGCGACTACAAAAGTTGCATCTAAGGCTCGGTATTTGTAAACAAATATCAGAGTATTCTTTATGAAGATCTGTAAAGATTTTATCCATATCTTACTTTTTGCAAAAATATAGAGTACATAAGGAACTGAGCTATTTAACATTTCAACTGCATATATTATTCTTACAGTTTTTTGAGTCCCTGATTCCAAATCCGCTGTCAGAGTAGCAAAATAAATTTATTGAATTATTTTAAAAACAATTTAATGAAGTAAATTTGCTAGCGAAACAAAAACTATAAGAACAATAATATGGAGTTCAAATGTTCAACAATTCGTGTCTATACGTACTCTACGTGATGAATTATTACGACCGATAAAAATTGTTTATTATTTAATGTTAACAATAAATATTTTTATTTACTTCCATGTTATTTGTAACGTAATTTTTCCCGTAGAATACGATTTTCAGGTAGATTTCTGAAAATAATTAAAATTTGCTTTAATTTGTTGAAACAAATTATTTAAACAATTTAATATCACAAATCTTACAGCAGATTCGGAATCAGCAACTCCAAAAACCACTTAAAATATATACTGTTTATATTGGCACTTGCCGAGTTGCTCATTTACGCTAAAAGATTAAAATTTTTGAAAACAAAAGCATATATTATCAGTTAGCGCAAATTTGCGCAAGAACTATAAATTGAATCATGAAGTAGAAACGTTCTTCTAACTAGTGCACCTTATGTTGAAGGGGCAAGAGGCGACAAACATGAACTTTTTTCACTTTTTATTAAAAAAAAAAAAGAAATTTAATCAATACTTACCTTACCTTACTTACCTTACTTACCTTTTTAATCAATACTTACCTTTACCCCAATACACTTTAAAATACATGTGTAGTTGAAGAAAATTATTCGTGATATATGTACGCATTTTTCACTGTTTTTGCAATGGAGTACAGTGCATCAGAAATGCACAATTGAGTAGTTTAAATATGGCATATGATGCTCTTATATATTGTTACGTCCGCCGGCGTTTGCCGCTCACTCACACTCACTCGCGTCGCGCACTCCGGCACTTACTCAATGAATAAGGCTCGTTTATTTATATAAAAGGAACTCGTTTAATAACACAGGCACACAAAAAAAAAGTGTCTTGGCCGAGACACTACACTAGTGTATTCCCATGTACTTTTTCCCGCTGAATCCGAATCCGAAGTCAGAATTGTCAGATTGGCTAAAATTTATGAGATAACCACAATAAAACAATTTTTTTGCCTTTAATTCGTGTTTTTGAGCATTTTTTGTGGTTATCTCATAAAGGGTACCCCACGGTAAGATAGGCAAAATGCCACTGTCAATGAAACGGAAAAATTACTTTGGATTTGCATAAGTACACTAAAAAAAGAATTTTCTACGATTTTTCCGACCATCCATCCCCCCTCCTTTTTCTAGTGGCACCAAAAAACCGCTTTTTTCGAAAATTATTTTTTTTCTCCGGTTCCTTTATGTTAAAAATTTTGAAAAAATTTGAGAATATAGCTTATAAAAAGTACTTAGCACACAATTTTTTTGAGCTTTAGGCGCGTTGAATATCTAACCTAAAAAAATAAAATAAGTATTTGAATCAATTTTTTTCTAATTTCTTTGATAGTTGCAGGTCTAATTACTCTAGAAAATTGTATATTTTAGTGTTCTACATGTATTAGAATTTTTTCAGATTTTTTGGAATGGTGGGCCGTACTCAAAAATGCGAAAAACCCTATTTTTAGCCACTTTTGGGCCTTTTATGGTCCTCAAATGATTGATAGTGCCTTAACTGACTCTAAAATAAACATAATATATTACTTTTGGATATATGTTGTCAATATTTGATACATTCCGATACGTCTCATATGTTCTTGAGCATGAAATCAGTCATAATTCAACGAGAAAACCCTACTTTTTGTATAAAAGTGCCTATTTTTCGTCGATTTCTGGATTTTTGGTTATTTTATCTAAGTTTTTTTGCATATGATTGGTAAATGTGAATATAAATATAATAAAAAAAATTGTACCTCTTATATATATATTTCAAAGAAATCGTTCATTTATTTAAATATATACATTTTCATGAAAAAAAAATTAATTTTTATGATTCCATGATCGTCTCTTTAATCCTCCTCGTCACTATCTTCCTCAATTACTGGTGTTACTTCTTCGAAGTCAAACAATGTTGTAAGTATCTCAGCTGGTCGAATAATCCTTGACAAGTATCTTGCATGAGACAGGTAAAAAACTATGGCGATATCAGGTTGATATTACAAATCTTATTTACAATATCAAGCTGATAGTGTGGGACTCAACGTTGTCAGACGTTATTGCTGTAACGGCGCTAATGGTAACAGAACGATAGGGTGTTGCTCGCATATAGCCGCCATAGTTTTTTACCTGTCTCATGCAAGATACTTGTCAAGGATTATTCGACCAGCTGAGATACTTACAACATTGTTTGACTTCGAAGAAGTAACACCAGTAATTGAGGAAGATAGTGACGAGGAGGATTAAAGAGACGATCATGGAATGATAAAAATTAATTTTTTTTTCATGAAAATGTATATATTTGAATAAATAAACGATTTTTTTGTAACAATATATATGTATAAGAGGTACAATTTTTTATTATATTTATATTCACATTTACCAATCATATGCAAAAAAAACTTAGATAAAATAACCAAAAATCCAGAAATCGACGAAAAATAGGCACTTTTATACAAAAAGTAGGGTTTTCTCGTTGAGTTATGACCGATTTCATGCTCAAAAACATATGAGACGTATCGGAATGTATCAAATATTGACAACATATATCCAAAAGTAATATGTTATGTTTATTTTAGAGTCAGTTAAGGCACTATCAATCATTTGAGGACCATAAAAGGCCCAAAAGTGGCTAAAAATAGGGTTTTTCGCATTTTTGAGTACGGCCCACCATTCCGAAAAATCTGAAAAAATTCTAATACATGTAGAACACTAAAATATACAATTTTCTAGAGTAATTAGACCTGCAACTATCAAAGAAATTAGAAAAAAATTGATTCAAATATTTATTTTATTTTTTTAGGTTAGGTATTCAACGCGCCTAAAGTTCAAAAAAATTGTGTGCTAAGTACTTTTTATAAGCTATATTCTCAAATTTTTTCAAAATTTTTAACATGGAGGAACCGGAGAAAAAAACTAATTTTCAAAAAAAGCGGTTTTTTGGTGCCACTAGGAAAAGGAGGGGGGATGGATGGTCGGAAAAATCGTAGAAAATTCTTTTTTTAGTGTACTTATGCAAATCCAAAGTTAATTTTCCGTTTCATTGACAGTGGCATTTTGCCTATCTTAACGTGGGGTACCCTTTTAGCCAATCTGACAATTCTGACTTCGGATTCGGATTCAGCGGGAAAAAGTACATGGGAATACACTAGTGTAGTGTCTCGGCCAAGACACTTTTTTTTGTGTGCCTGTGTAATGATCCGTTTGTACACGGAGCTCGGGTTAACACGTCCGAACGTGACGGAACCTTGGAGCATAATTCGACAGTCGCCGTAAGTAAACAAACATAGTTGTCGTCAAGGGCGATTTGCAACTTCTGAAACGGGGCGACCCGCGTGAGCGCACGGCCCGGGCGTACAGCACGGGTGTAACAATATGCTTATCAAATATCATACTATCCCATATTTTTAATATCTGCGTCAAAAACTGCATTTTGTCCAGCTATTTCGGATTTCCGACCACTGTGCGCCGCGGCTGCCTGTGCTGGGCTCTCCTGGCCTGCAGCCAGCGACGCCTTGCGTGGACGGAGGAGCGCCGTAATTCGGCGATCTCCTCCGTCCACCAGTATGCTGCTTTGCGCGGATAAGGTCTGGATTGAAACATGGCGACGTCACACGCCGCGTCATGATGTCCCCGATCCTTTTTGCAACCGCATCCACGTCTTCTGACGTATCCAACACGTCATCCATCCATAAAGAAGCGTGGATAGAGGCTCTTAATAAGTCCTCGTCCAGCTTCCTGTACGCCCATCGCGGGAAGCGTAATTCCTTTTCTTTGCGGCGGGCCTGGACTTCCGGAAGGGTAACCGGGAGACCCATCTCGATGAAGAGATGGTCCGAAAGGGTCTCGATCTCCTCGGCCACCCTCAAACCCTCCACCCTGCGGGCAATGTAGGGGCTAGCCCAGGTGAGGTCTATTATAGACCCACCCCGGAGCCTCACGCAGGATTGACCCGAGTTCAACAAGGAAAGTCCCAGGCCCGCCGCCCAATCCTCCAGGATCCTGCCCCGGGCGTCCGTGGCCGAAGAGCCTCACAACACCGACTTGGCGTTGAAGTCCCCGGCCACAAGGACTTGCTGCCCGGTAAACAGGATCCTTCTTAAACAGGCCCCAAGGTTAGGACCCCCTCGTAATAGGCCGTGTCCTGATTGGGGGATACATATACCCCCCCCCCCACGACTACACGGCCCCATTTGACTACGACGTACCCGTCGCCCGCCTCGACTCGAGAACAGGCAACGGGCACGTCAGTCTGCCTCCATGTTATGGCTACCAAGCCGCACCGGCTACCGGGTGCCCACAGCGCGTGGTTTGGCGGAATCCAGTACGGCTCGGCAGCCACTCCCAGGCCACACCCGCGCTCCGCCATGGTGTGAAGAAACACATCCTGCGAAGCGCGGGCGTGGTTAAGGTTGGCTTGGAGGAGGCGGTGTAGGGGCATTAATAGTATGTTCCCTCACTAAAGGCCTCCTCCTCCTTCGCCTCCCCTTGTGCCTCATCGGGCAATGCCGCGGTCTGTCGGCTCTCCGCTTCATGCCCGCTCGGTTCGGGCGCTTGTGGTGGAGTCGGCGTCGGTAGTGGGGTCATCTGTGACGACGCCGCACAGTGGGCAGAAAGTGCCTCTTTTTGGACAAAAATCTGCTGACAATTCAAATCTTCATCGATTTTAATTAATTTTTTTTAAATACTTGGGGAATCATCCACTATAATGTGTCACTGCTACAAATGCAAAATGATGCGATCTAACCTCACAAGAATCCATCAAATCCCCTGCAAAATTGGAGACACTTAACGTCGAAATGCCTAAACTCTTAAAACCTCAACCTTTATACCCTAAACCTTTAAACCTTAAACTCTTAACCCTTAAAAACGTAACAAAGGTTATATTTTGCTGTCGGCATTAGCATTACCCAATATGCACCACGTGGAGGTTGCTCGATCAGTCTTTGCACATCATTTAGCCCTAAAAAGGGCCGATTTTAGATTTATGTTTATTTTTTTGTTTTTGAAATGTTTTTTTATTTTTAGATTTATAATTTTTTTTAATTTTTAATTTTTATGATTTTTTTTAATTTTTTTTAGCGTGAGTGTGTGTTGTGCGTATGCGTATGTATAGGTATGTGTGTGACAGTGTGTGTAAATTTATATGTAAGTAGCTGTGTGTATTAAGTTTCCTCGGTAGGTAAGCGCGTTTCCATATTCTTCTTCTGATTTAATCGTTCTTTAAAAGCAGCTCCTCAGCTTCTGTTGACAGCGCTTTCTTTATTCTGTCCTCTTTTATTCTTAGAGAACTAATGAGTGGATCGGATGAGAGTAACATTTGATGCATAATGTCTTCATTGGTAAGTTTTGTTACGTCCTGTGGACTTCGCGATTTCATTCTTTTATAAAAACCTTTCGCAAGATGTTTTTCCTACAGAATTGTTTTTGGGATGACGAAAACCGAATAATATTTGTCGATCGGCGGGCAGGTTACTGATAATAATGAATCACCATTCTTTCCAACAGCAAAATCAAACAATGAGTATATTAATTGTGAAACCTGCGCCGCCGGTCAATAGCCGGTCAGGCCGTCATTCCCGGGGAAAATTCGGGAAAAACACTTCACGCTAGACGAAAACAGATAAGAACGAGACGATAGAAATTCCGAAATCTAGTGTCTCGATCAACGAGAAATTGTGAAACCCGCGCCGCCGAAAATTCGTGAAAAACACTTCACGCTAGACGAAACCAGATAAGGACAAGACAATAGAAATTTCGAGATCTAGCGTCTCGATCCGTGAGAAAAACATGTTTTTCAATCAATGACTAACTAGAGTCATCATCGGAAAACATGTCACCCACCAAAAGGTTGAGACATATTCCTTGATAACCCATCCCTGAAAATCATATATAAACCGCGACAGCGGGACACCGAGCCATTCCGAAATTATAGACAGTCTAGTCCGCGCAGAACGGCATTCATAATACTATCGCTTATGGTCTCGCCCCGTGCCGTTGCCTTTATATTTATTATAACTAAATTCTGTGCGCGTTGAGCCTCAGCACGAGGTCGCCATGGCGATGAAAACCACCGCCGATCTGCGGACCCACGAGATCTTGAAGCTCCGTCGGGAGGAGAAGGCTCTAAGGGCCAGCAAGTATTAAGTTCTTCAAATTTTCTCTCACCTTTACCCTTTTCCCCTACAAAAAGTCTATCGAATCTTCGGATTTCATTTCTCTTTCGTTTCAACTTTACCGCAGATTTGCAATATATATGTATATATATATATATATATATATATATATATATCAATATAAATTTGTCGTATAATAATTATTTACCATTCAAATAATTAACATTCAAATAATTAACATGTTCTTGTATTTCTTATACTCTCCTTATACTTCTGACGATCCCTCGTGGTTCTTAACCTCTCTTCCGCAAACACACAGCTGTCAAACTGACAGCTTTCTCATTCTCCACGACACGGTTGACCGTGCTCCACGACGTTACCGACCCAACAGTCATGAAGCACGAATAGCGCTAGACGCGACGCGTTCAGCTACTATCTGCCCCCGAACGCGACTGACTTCAGGTGGAAGGCATTAATGACCGCGACTGTACATCCACCGTTGAGATAACGAACGAGTATAAATTGAATTGGCGCGACGGCGTAAAGCGCATCGGAACGGGATAAGTTAATGTGGGTTTTTTTCTTCTAACGTGGTATGAGCGACGAGTACGTAGAACTTTGCAAACCGGTGCGCGTGAAAATCGGGAAACCGATCGCAAAAATCAACGACCCGTTCGCGAGGAAGTGTTTCGGATCGGATTTGTGGAGAGTCAACGTAACGAGATATCTGATCGATCGCGAAATCGGAATTCCCGATCATCGATCGAACCGAAGGTCTCTTCAATACCAAATATTTTGGAGAAGAGTGGCAGAGAATGGAATCTGTTACTATTGACTGAGACGCGTTAGCGGCGCTATTGCAGCATTATCTAGAGAGAGTGGTGCGACGTAAAGCGCACCGGGAATGGGATAAGTTACAGTTGTTTTTTTAAAAATGAGGTATGAGTGACGAGTACGTAGACCTTTGCAAAAGTTGGATCTGGTCGAAAAGATACGGGAAACCGATCGTGAAAATTAGCGAACCGCTCAGGAGGGATGGGGATCCGCGCCGAGTCGACGTAACGAGATATCTGATCCGTCGCGAAATCGGAATCGCCGATCGTCGATCTCACCGGCGGTATCTCAAAGCTGGTATATATCATGAAAGAATGATTATACGCGATGGGGATGTAGTTACTGCTGATTTAGTCGCGTTAGAGAAGCTGATGTAGCATTAACGATGCGTACTCGCGAATGAACGATCGCCGTTATTACTCGTCCGAGGAATCGGACGGCGAACTGCGCTGTTACGAGTCCATGCCCAAGTTCTCGTCCGATTCGGACGACGAATCGGCGAGAGTCGATGAGTCGTTGCCGTCAAACGTATGCGCGTCGGTGGCGAAGAAGGACGCGCGATGGAATCTGGCGACTCATCATCTGCGAAAGGAGACCGGGGGGCAAACTGCGCGCAAGCGAGCGTGGATAGAGACGACAATGGCAAACTCCGTTAGGGCGAAGGATTATATGCGTTGCCTGCCGCTCGAGTATTATCTTTACTATCAGACGGTGGACGGAGGAGAGAAGATACGTAGGATTCAGACCTACAAGTCTTGTCGTCTTTTCGAACGAGTGAAATTCAGTGTTCCCGAGGGTGGAAGACCCTTCTGGATGGGATGTGGGAAGAGTGCGACGAGTTGCTCGCCGCAGACGTCCGCGACGCGGACGGGTACCGCGCGTGGGGACGACGATGCGACGAGTGTCTCCGGCTCTTGCGGGAGAGGTGTCGAGTCAAACAATCTGGGGGGCGAGGAAACACGGGAGCCGTGAACGCCCTGGTGGCTCGAATAGCGCGATTGGAAGGTTCGAGGGAGGATCTGCGCCGACGATTCGAACGCGTCGTAGGTGCCGGTTTGGACGGTGGGGACGGCGGTAGCAGCAGCGGCGTTAGCGGAGGATTTTCGTGGGTCGAGAACGATACGGCGTTCCAAAGTCGCGTACTCACCGGCGCTGTGACGAACTCTACGTACATCGAACCAGCGCGATTTCTCGAGGATGCGAAGGGCACCGTGCTCGAAAAAGTGCAGGATAATTTGAACAGATACGTGTGTCTGAAGGTCAATGTCATATTCAATGGGGAATTCGTAGCGGACGTTAAGACCGATGTGAAGAGTATCGCTACGCGGAACGAACAGTTCCTCCAAGGGTCCGATCTGGGCGAGTGGTACGAAAAGCACGTGCGCGACGCGATTCTAGCGGCGTTGGACGAATTTTAGGAACGCGACAGCGGATGGGCGTTGTCGCGGATACTCAACCTAACGGTGAACGTGAACAAGTGTAATCTCATGCGCGTGGGATGTTGGATGAAGATACCGCTAGGCATAAGACTTAAACAGGCGGTGGTCAACGTGCTGTCGGAGAACGACACGTGTTTCGCGCGTGCGGTGGTCGCGGCTCTGTATCCCGCCAAGCACAACGCCGAACGATGCGGCTCGTATCCCGATTACGCGACGGTGCTGAATCTCGACGGGATCAAGTTTCCCATAGATCTGAAACAGATCGGAAAGTTCGAACGTCAAAACGACGTATCGATCAACGTATTTACAACTCGGGAAGGAATCGAAAAAAAAGATAAGTTCGGACGGGGCGCCGACCGCAACGCGATCGTGCCTCTGCGGTTAACCGACGATAAGAGGGATAGACACGTAAATCTCCTGTATCTGCGCGATACGCTACGCGGCGTCAACAGGGGCCATTTCGCCTGGATAAAGAATCTGTCGCGATTGGTGAATTCGCAATTGACCGCGAAACGGTGCGCGAAGCACGTTTGCGATCGGTAAGTAAAAAAACCTGAGGAATAAGGAAACGACGCGGTGTTATTTTATATACGCATAGTAATCGCACGCACGTTACTTCGCAGATGTCTACACTATTTCTATACGCGCGAAAAGTTGGCCGCTCACAGCGTCGACTGCGGCCGAATGAACGACTGCGCCATCGTTCTTCCGAACGAGGACGATAAGTGGCTGTCGTTCGACAATCACGACAGAAAGGAGCGACTCCCCTTTGTGGTGTACGCGGATCTGGAGTGTCTTCTCGAACAGCGGGAGAGGGAGAATGCCGAAGGAAGCGCGAGAACGAAAAGATACGCTTATCAGCGTCACGTACCGTTCAGCCTGGGCTACTATCTGTGCTGCACCTACGACGATACCGTATCCACGTACAGATATCGTCGCGGCGACGACTGCGTTTCGTGGTTCGTGAACGAGCTTCGCGTTCTCGCACGTCACGCAAAGATTAAATTCTCCACCAATATATCGATGGTAGAATTTACGGAGGACGAGAAACTCGAATTTTGGCGCGCGACGCATTGTCACGTGTGTCAGAAAGCGTTCCAACCGGAGGACAAGCGCGTGCGAGATCACTGTCATCTAAACGGACGGTACAGAGGTCCGGCGCATTCTCGTTGCAATCTGAATTACAGAAACGTGTACGTGATTCCCGTGTTCTTCCACAATCTGTCGGGTTACGACGCGCACTTTATCATCGAGAAAATCGCGAACGATTTCGAGGGTGGGGTCGAACTCCTGCCGCTTACGAAAGAAAATTACATATCTTTCTCGAAGACCGTTAAGGAGACGCAAACGGACGGGATGTGGAATCGACTCGTGAAGCTTCGATTCGTAGACTCGTACAAATTTTTAGCCGCGAGTATCGAAACCCTGGCGTCCTATCTGGACAAGAACAAGCTGAGAATAACGCGCTCGGAGTACGCTGATTTGAACACGGAGGATCTCGATCTGCTCACTCGCAAGGGAGTATTTCCGTACGAGTACGTCGACAGCGCGGACAAACTGCGGGAGACCGAGCTTCCGCCGCGCGAGATCGTTTACAGCTCCCTGACCGACGAGACCGCGAGCGAGAGCGACTACGAGCACGCGACGAGGGTCTGGCGACGTTTTCGCGTGCGGGATCTCGGCGAGTACAGCGATCTGTATCTCAAGACCGACGTGCTTCTTCTGGCGGATATCTTTGAAAATTTTCGGGACACGTGTTTAGCGAGTTACGGGCTGGATCCCGCGTATTATTATACGTTGCCGGGGTACACGTGGGACGCCATGTTGAGGTACACCGGCGTGCGTTTCGAGCTGCTCACCGACATTGACATGGCGATGTTCGTGGAACGCGGAATACGCGGCGGCCTCAGTCAATGTTCGCTCAGGTACGCGCGAGCCAACAACAGGCACGTACCGACGTACGATTCGTCCCAGCCCACTACGTATCTCATGTATTACGACGTGAACAATCTGTACGGCTGTGAGCGAATCGCTGCCGTACGCGAATTTCCAGTGGCTCGACGACCCCGAGAATTACGACGTGACGACCGTGCCGACGGACAGCGAGGTCGGTTACATTCTGGAAGTGGATCTCGATTATCCGCCGGAACTGCACGACGCCCACGCGGACCTGCCGCTGTGCCCGACGCGCGATAAACCGCCCGGTAAGCGGCAGGAGAAACTGCTCGCTACTCTCTACGACAAATCGCGCTACGTGACGCACTATCGAAACCTGCAGCAATGTCTGCGACTCGGTTTGCGTCTGACGCGCGTTCGTCGAGTGCTGCGATTCGCCCAGTCACCGTGGCTTCGCGGCTACATCGAGCTGAACACGACGTTCAGGACGCGCGCGAGCAACAAGTTCGAACGGAACATGTACAAACTGATGAACAATGCCGTCTTCGGCAAAACGATAGAGAACGTGCGCGATCACGTGGACGTGCGTCTCGTGACGCGATGGGACGGGAGGTACGGCGCGGAAGCGTTGATCGGCAGGCCGAACTTTCACAGCAGAAGCGTCTTCTCGGAGAATCTGGTCGCGATCGAGCTGCGGAAGCTCGAGGTAAAATTCAACAAGCCGGTCTACGTGGGTATGTGTATTCTCGAGATATCCAAGACGCGTCTCTACGAGTTTCACTACGACTACATGTCGCCGCTCTATCGCGACCGGTGTCGAATTCTTTACACGGATACCGATAGTCTGATCTATTCGCTGGAGTGCGAAAACGCGTACGAGCGTATGAGGCGCGACATAGACAGGTTCGACACAAGCGATTACGCGGAGAATAACGCGCACGGTACGCCGCGCGTCAACGAGAAGGTGCCCGGTCTGATGAAGGACGAGAACAACGGCGCGATCATGACGGAGTTCGTGGGCCTCAGGGCGAAGATGTACACTTACAGGGTACTCGGACGCGACGACACCAAGAGAATAAAGGGCGTTAAAAGAAACGTAGTCGCTAAGAGGATCACGTTCGAGGATTATGTGGCGTGCCTGCGAGACGCGCGCGAGATGAGGACGCGCCAGTCGTGCATACGCTCGACGTTGCACGAGGTTTACACCGTGTCGTAGCAAAAACTAGCTCTTAGTCCGCACGACGATAAGCGATACGTGACGTTGGACAGCGAGGAAACGCTTCCGTGGGGGACATTACGGAATACCGTTGTAAAAAAAAACAATATCATACGCTTTCTAAAATTGTTTTATCGTAGAAAAATCAATAGTACGTAAGAAACAAACCAATGAATGTGTAAATTTTTTATTAACAATAAAGTACACGTTGCGCGTATTTACGAATGTCTAATTATTTCTGTTACAACACAGACGCCTTATCTATCCAGGAATTGTGCGAACTGTCCATCCCCAACCACTTCACGTACACTCGATTGCCGCGCTTACGCAGGACCTTTTCCACGAGAGTCGGGATTGGAGACGCGCAGCAACTCGTGTTCGTAGAATCCTCCGGTTATCGCTTCTCCGCGAACGTCTTTCAGCAGATACGTAACGGGATTGGTCCTTTGTATTTTGGCTACGCGAAATATCTCGGTGGTCCAATTGGGAGTGTAGCCCTTTTCGAAGATCGTTTTGAATTTGCTCACGCGCACCGGATCGTCGACTCGAAATCTCGCCGGTGCGGCGATCTTCGCGCGACTGTACACCGTGCGCAACAGTTTTTCGGCGAGGGTGGGCGTCACGTCTGCCGGACGCATTCCGATCGTTCTGTGTCTGCGACGATTGTAATTCGACAAGAGGCGCGGCAGCGAGTCTATCCATCTGTACGATCCCTGGAGCGTGAAGAGCTTCCACATGTCGTTTTTCAACGTGCGATTAAATCTCTCCACCACCGACGCTTTCATCACCGAATACGTGGAGTAGTGATTCACCTTGGGCGCGTCGAAGATTTTGCGCGAGGCGGCGTTGTAGAATTCCTTTCCTTTGTCCGTTTGCAGATTCCTAGGGTGTCGCGCGTCCTCGCGAAAGATCTTTCCGAGAGCCGTCGCGACCTACTTTCCGCTCTTAGTCTTGAGCGGGATCGCCCAGGCGTACTTGCTCAGCACATCGATGACCGTCAGAATGTAATTGTGACCCGCGTTTTCGCGCGAATAGGGACGCATCTCGACCACGTCGGCCTGCCACAGGTCGTCGTAACCGCGCACCACGACGCGGCGGCGAGGAAAGTTTTTTCGCGCCGGCGCGTGCAATTCCTCCACGAGTCTCCGTTTTTCCACGCTCATTGCTCAAGAAGGTTCAATATACTCAGAATTCTGGCGATCTGGATTTCGTGCTTATCCACGGTATTCTTCACAGTTACGAACTGGCTTCTAAATTCTCTTATCAGATCTTTGAAGTTCTTTCTGAGCTCCGCGATCGCTCCCTCGACGTAGCCCATGTTCGTCGCGTCTGTGCCGACCTCCGGCGCGGCCACGCGTCTTATCTTGCGCTCCGACGCGTCGTACGAATCTTCGCGCAAAAGAAGCGCGTCGTTTCGAAACGTCGCGATTTCGTCTCTCAAACCCTGGTTCGCGTTTGTCACGATGACGCCCGTGAACTCTCGATCGACGGTGTTCTTCTTCTCGATCTCTTCGATGACGGCGCTCTTGAACCGTTTGATCGCGTCCTCCACGGTACTCCTGTTCGTCGCGTCGGTGCCGAACTCCGGCGCGGCCACGCGTCGTATCTTGCGCTCCGACGCGTCGTAGGAATCCTCGTTCAAACGGAGCGCGTCGTTCTTCAGCGTCGCGATTCCGCCTCTCAATTCTTCCGTCGCGTCGTTTTTCTTGATCTTTTCGATCACGACGCTCTTGAGCCGCCCAATCGCGCCCTCTACGTAGCTCTTGTTCGTTGCGTCGGTGTCGACCTCCGGCGCGGCTACCCCTCGTATCTTGCGCTCCCTCGCGTGGTAAGAGCCCTGACTCAAGCGGAGCGCGTCGTTCCTCAGCGTCGCGTCGTTCTTCTTGATCTCTTCGATCACGACGTTCTTGAGCCGCCCGATCGCGCCCTCTACGTAGCTCTTGTTCGTCGCGTCGGTGCCGATCTCCGGCGCGGCTACCCGCCGTATCTTGCGATCCCGCGCGTCGTAACAGTTTCGATTCGAGAGAAGCGCGTCGTTCCTCACCGCCGCTATCTCGCCTGTCAATTGTTCGGTCGCGCTTCTCTTTGATCTTCCGATCGCGTCCTCGACGTAGCTCTTGTTCGTCGCGTCGGTGTCGATCTCCGGCGCGGCTACCCGCCGTATCTTGCGCTCCCTTGCGTCGTAGGAACCCTCGCTCATAAAGAGCGCGTTGTTGCGCGTGTAGTTACGCAGGGATTCGATCGAGGAGCGTAATCGCACCGTGGACGCACCGTCGATTCCGTCACCGTTGCTCCGATTTGTCAGACATGCCGAATTTGTTCACGGACATCGCGCGCGCGGGGGAGGCGCTGGAGAGCGCGCGATACGTACTGCCGTCGCGATCGACGCGACCGATCAATTTACGACGAAACCAGCCTCGCGAAGTTCCTCGATTGTCGACAGAATTTCGTTGTCGTGAGCGTCGTTGCCAGCCCGACGAGAAGCGTCTAGCAGTCGAAGTCGATCGACCAGCTCGTTGGGATCGTCCCAGTGAACGTAATCGATCGCGTTGTCGGTCAGTCGCATGGCCGACGGTAGTCCGGCGCCTTTCGTAGTCCCAACTGTGTGAGACGGGTGTACGAGCGGCGCTATTATTTTTGTGTACCTGTGTCCCCTGTTACCCTTGACAGGCATGCCGGCGCTGCGACCGCGTTTGTGAGCGCTGGTGGCGAAAAGTATACTACTGTACGTTCGTTTGTCCTTCTCCGTGTAGACGCGAGCGTTGGGAATTCGCATGAAGATCAACTCGTACAGACCGCGCGTGCCCTTGTATCGTACACCGTCGATGATCACGGAGTCATCCGGGGCCACGTCAAATCGCTTGTTACCCAGCATCGTGCCGTGCTCGCCGAGATACACTCCGTAGACGTGGTCGATCTCCTTTTTACTGTCGCCGCTCAGAAGAGCGCCCACGTACTCCCGCCCTAACGGTCCTAGTTGGCTATTCAGAGCGTCGCGACCTTCCGCCGTGCTCAAAGACTCCCTGACGGACGTCTCCAGCGCGGGGGGTGGAGTCGTAGTCTCCGAGACGATCTCGTGTTTTCTGGGTAAAAACCGGACCGAATTGGCGTGGATCGGCGTGGAGCTCGCGATAGTCGTCGTCGTCGCGGGAGCCGAACTCAACCGTGCTGGACGCGACTCTCCTTTTTTTCCCGCGGTCGTCGTTGTCCTTATTGGCGTGAATACATCGTCGTCGTCGTCCTCCTCGTAATCGCGCTCCAGGTCGGCACCTGCATCGTCGTCGTCGTCGTCGTCGCCGTAGTCACTATCCTTCTTCGCTCTCTTCGTCGTTTTCATCTTTCTCGCGAGCGTAAAGCTACCGTCGTCGTCAATCTTGCCCGGTCCTTTACCCCTGCGGTCCGCGTCATCGGCGAGCCGTTTCAGAGGTTTGACGATGGGCTCGTACCTCTTTTCCAGAGCGATCTTGCTCTCCACTTTTCCAACCCTGAGAGCGGCGTACTTTCTGCGAATCGAGGCGCGCGTTTTGGCTATCTCTCGCGCGGTTCTCTCTTCCGCAATCGCGCTCATACTCGCGTCGTTCGGCGAAGCGCACTGATCGGCTCTACAGCACGGCGAAGTCGTGGAACCCCCGTCTGTACCGTCCGCCTCGCAACGCGCTGTCCTTGTCTATCACGGCGAAACCGTAGGTGCGTCGCCAACACTCGCGACAGAAGGCGCGAAACTCGTCGTACGACATGTCGATGTTCACGTGATCGTCGTACACGTGCCGCAGATTGGTGCCGTCCTGCCTGAACAGGATCAACAGATTTGCGTTATTGCGCACTAGATGTTTCGGTATTTTGGTGTACGTCTGACAGAGATAGAAGCAATCGATATTCGAATGTCGACCCATAGAAAAGTACTCCCTCATTCTGTCTTGCTTGTCGCAGGCCACGTTGTCGAAGACGAAAACCGAGTCGGGAAGCGCCTCGTCGGGCGGAACGACGTCGCGATTGTCGGAGAACGCGCGATAGCTGATCTCCTCCATAGGCTCGAACAATCGTTCGAGATATCGATACTTCGGTTGTTGCAGAGATTTCGAGGGGATTGTCCCGATTGCGCACATTACAAATCGGACACGACAATATTTCCCGATCGGACACATTCCCGATCGGACACGGTAACGATCGGACACGGTGTCGATCGGACACGGTGCCGATCGGACACGGTGTCGATCGGACACGGTAACGATTGCACACGGTGCCGATTGCACACGGTAACGATTGCACACGGTGTCGATCGGACACGGTGTCGATTGCACACGGTAACGATTGCACACGGTAACGATTGCACACGGTAACGATTGCACACGGTAACGATTGCACACGGTGTCGATCGGACACGGTAACGATTGCACACGGTGCCGATTGCACACGGTAACGATTGTACACGGTGTCGATCGGACACGGTGTCGATTGCACACGGTGCCGATCGGACACGGTAACGATTGCACACGGTGCCGATTGCACACGGTAACGATCGGACACGGTGTCGATTGCACACGGTAACGATTGCACACGGTAACGATTGCACACGGTAACGATTGCACACGGTAACGATTGCACACGGTAACGATTGCACACGGTAACGATTGCACACGGTGTCGATCGGACACGGTAACGATTGCACACGGTGTCGATCGGACACGGTAACGATTGCACACGGTAACGATTGCACACGGTAACGATTGCACACGGTAACGATTGCACACGGTAACGATTGCACACGGTGTCGATCGGACACGGTGTCGATTGCACACGGTGCCGATCGGACACGGTAACGATTGCACACGGTGCCGATTGCACACGGTAACGATTGCACACGGTGCCGATTGCACACGGTAACGATTGTACACGGTGTCGATCGGACACGGTGTCGATTGCACACGGTGCCGATCGGACACGGTAACGATTGCACACGGTGCCGATTGCACACGGTAACGATTGCACACGGTGTCGATCGGACACGGTGTCGATTGCACACGGTAACGATTGCACACGGTAACGATTGCACACGGTAACGATTGCACACGGTAACGATTGCACACGGTAACGATTGCACACGGTGTCGATCGGACACGGTAACGATTGCACACGGTGTCGATCGGACACGGTAACGATTGCACACGGTAACGATTGCACACGGTAACGATTGCACACGGTAACGATTGCACACGGTAACGATTGCACACGGTAACGATTGCACACGGTGTCGATCGGACACGGTGTCGATTGCACACGGTGCCGATCGGACACGGTAACGATTGCACACGGTGCCGATTGCACACGGTAACGATTGCACACGGTGTCGATCGGACACGGTGTCGATTGCACACGGTAACGATTGCACACGGTAACGATTGCACACGGTAACGATTGCACACGGTAACGATTGCACACGGTGTCGATCGGACACGGTAACGATTGCACACGGTGTCGATCGGACACGGTAACGATTGCACACGGTAACGATTGCACACGGTAACGATTGCACACGGTAACGATTGCACACGGTAACGATTGCACACGGTAACGATTGCACACGGTGTCGATCGGACACGGTAACGATTGCACACGGTAACGATTGCACACGGTGTCGATCGGACACGGTAACGATTGCACACGGTGTCGATCGGACACGGTGTCGATTGCACACGGTAACGATTGCACACGGTAACGATTGCACACGGTAACGATTGCACACGGTAACGATTGCACACGGTAACGATTGCACACGTGTCGATCGGACACGGTAACGATTGCACACGGTGCCGATTGCACACGGTAACGATTGTACACGGTGTCGATCGGACACGGGTACGATTGCACACGGTGCCGATCGGACACGGTAACGATTGCACACGGTGCCGATTGCACACGGTAACGATTGCACACGGTGTCGATCGGACACGGTGTCGATTGCACACGGTACGATTGCACACGGTAACGATTGCACACGGTAACGATTGCACACGGTAACGATTGCACACGGTAACGATTGCACACGGTAACGATTGCACACGGTGTCGATCGGACACGTGTACGATTGCACACGGTGTCGATCGGACACGGTAACGATTGCACACGGTAACGATTGCACACGGTAACGATTGCACACGGTAACGATTGCACACGGGTAACGATTGCACACGGTAACGATTGCACACGGTAACGATTGCACACGGTGTCGATCGGACACGGTGTCGATTGCACACGGTAACGATTGCACACGGTAACGATTGCACACGGTAACGATTGCACACGGTAACGATTGCACACGGTGTCGATCGGACACGGTAACGATTGCACACGGTGCCGATTGCACACGGTAACGATTGTACACGGTGTCGATCGGACACGGTGTCGATTGCACACGGTGCCGATCGGACACGGTGCCGATCGGACACGGTGTCGATCGACACGGTGCCGATCGGACACGGTACGATTGCACACGGTGCCGATTGCACACGGTAACGATTGCACACGGTGTCGATCGGACACGGTGTCGATTGCACACGGTAACGATTGCACACGGTAACGATTGCACACGGTACGATTGCACACGGTAACGATTGCACACGGTGTCGATCGGACACGGTAACGATTGCACACGGTGTCGATCGGACACGGTAACGATTGCACACGGAACGATTGACACACGGTAACGATTGCACACGGTGTCGATCGGACACGGGGTACGATTGCACACGGTAACGATTGCACACGGTACGATTGCACACGGTAACGATGCACACGGTGTCCGATCGGACACGGTAACGATTGCACACGGTCCGATTGCACACGGTAACGATTGTACACGGTGTCGATCGACACGGTGTCGATTGCACACGGTGCCGATCGGACACGGTGCCGATCGGACACGGTGTCGATCGGACACGGTGCCGATCGGACACGGTAACGATTGCACACGGTGCCGATTGCACACGGATACGATTGCACACTGGTGTCGATCGGACACGTGTCGATTGCACACGGTAACGATTGCACACGGTAACGATTGGCACACGGTAACGATTGCACACGGTAACGATTGCACACGGTGTCGATCGGACACGGTAACGATTGCACACGGTGACCGATTGCCACGGTAACGATTGCACACGGTGTCGATCGGACACGGTAACGATTGCACACGGTGCCGATTGCACACGGTAACGATCGGACACGGTGTCGATTGCACACGGTAACGATTGCACACGGTAACGATTGCACACGGTAACGATTGCACACGGTAACGATTGCACACGGTACGATTGCACACGGTGTACGATCGGACACGGTAACGATTGCACACGGTGTCGATCGGACACGGTAACGATTGCACACGGTAACGATTGCACACGGTAACGATTGCACACGGTAACGATTGCACACGGTAACGATTGCACACGGTGTCGATCGGACACGGTGTCGATTGCACACGGTGACGATTCGACACGGTAACGATTGCACACGGTGCCGATTGACACGGTAACGATTGCACACGGTGCCGATTGCACACGGTAACGATTGTACACGGTGTCGATCGGACACGGTGTCGATTGCACACGGTGCCGATCGGACACGGTAACGATTGCACACGGTGCCGATTGCACACGGTAACGATCGGCACACGGATGTCGATTGCACACGGTAACGATCGGACACGGTGTCGATTGCACACGGTAACGATTGCACACGGTAAACGATTGCACACGGTAACGATTGCACACGGTAACGATTGCACACGGTAACGATTGCACACGGTGTCGATCGGACACGGTAACGAATTGCACACGGTGTCGATCGGAACGGTAACGATTGCACCGGTAACGATTGCACACGGTAACGATTGCACACGGTACGATTGCACACGGTAACGATTGCACACGGTGTCGATCGGACACGGTGTCGATTGCACCGGTGCCGATCGGACACGGTAACGATTGCACACGGTGCGATTGCACACGGTAACGATTGCACACGGTGCCGATGGCACACGGTAACGATTGTACACGGTGTCGATCGGACACGGTGTCGATTGCACACGGTGCCGATCGGACACGGTAACGATTGCACACGGTGCCGATTGCACACGGTAACGATTGCACACGGTGTCGATCGGACACGGTGTCGATTGCACACGGTAACGATTGCACACGGTAACGATTGCACACGGTAACGATTGCACACGGTAACGATTGCACACGGTAACGATTGCACACGGTAACGATGCACACGGTAACGATTGCACACGGTGTCGATCGGACACGGTAACGATTGCACACGGTGTCGATCGGACACGGTAACGATTGCACACGGTAACGATTGCACACGGTAACGATTGCACACGGTAACGATTGCACACGGTAACGATTGCACACGGTGTCGATCGGACACGGTGTCGATTGCACACGGTGCCGATCGGACACGGTAACGATTGCACACGGTGCCGATTGCACACGGTAACGATTGCACACGGTGTCGATCGGACACGGTGTCGATTGCACACGGTAACGATTGCACACGGTAACGATTGCACACGGTAACGATTGCACACGGTAACGATTGCACACGGTAACGATTGCCACGGTGTCGATCGGACACGGTGTCGACTTGCACACTGTACGATGCACACGGTAACGATTGCACACGGTAACGATTGCACACGGTAACGATTGCACACGGTAACGATTGCACACGGTAACGATGGCACACGGTAACGATTGCACACGGTGTCGATCGGACACGGTAACGATTTGCCACACGGTAACGATTGCACACGGTGTCGATCGGACACGGTAACGATTGCACACGGTGTCGATCGGACACGGTGTCGATTGCACACGGTAACGATTGCACACGGTAAACGATTGCACACGGTGCCGATCGGACACGGTAACGATTGCACACGGTGCCGATTGCACCCGGTAACGATTGTACACGGTGTCGATCGGACACGGTGTCGATTGCACACGGTAGCCGATCGGCACACGGTAACGATTGCACACGGTGACGATTGCACACGGTAACGATTGCACACGGTGTCGATCGGACACGGTGTCGATTGCACACGGTAACGATTGCACACGGTACGATTGCACACGGTAACGATTGCACACGGTAACGATTGCACACGGTAACGATTGCACACGGTAACGATTGCACACGGTAACGATTGCACACGGTGTCGATCGGACACGGTAACGATTGCACACGGTGTCGATCGGACACGGTAACGATTGCACACGGTAACGATTGCACACGGTAACGATTGCACACGGTAACGATTGCACACGGTAACGATTGCACACGGTGTCGATCGGACACGGTGTCGATTGCACACGGTGCCGATCGGACACGGTAAACGATTGCACACGGTGCCGATTGCACACGGTAACGATTGCACACGGTGTCGATCGGACACGGTGTCGATTGCACAACGGTAACGATTGCACACGGTAACGATTGCACACGGTAACGATTGCACACGGTAACGATTGCACACGGTGTCGATCGGACACGGTAACGATTGCACACGGTGTCGATCGGACACGGTAACGATTGCACACGGTAACGATGCACCGGTAACGATTGCACACGTGTCGATCGACACGGTTACGATTGCACACGGTAAAGATTGCACACGGTAACGATTTGCACACTGTACGATTGCACACGGTAACGATTGCACACGGTGTCGATCGGACACGGTAACGATTGCACACGGTGCGATTGCACACGGTAACGATTGTACACGGTGTCCGATCGGACACGGTGTCGATTGCACACGGTGTCGATCGGACACGGTGCCGATCGGACACGGTGTCGATCGACACGTGACGATCGCACACGGTAACGATGCACACGTACGATTGCACACGGTAACGATTGCACACGGTGTCGATCGGACACGGTACGATTGCACACGGTGTAACGATTGCACACGGTAACGATTGCACACGGTAACGATTGCACACGGTAACGATTGCACACGGTGTCGATCGGACACGGTAACGATTGCACACGGTGTACGATCGGACACGTAACGATTGCACACGGTGACGATTGCACACGGTACGATTGTACACGGTGTCGATCGGACACTGTGTCGATTGCACACGGTTGTCGATCGGACACGGTAACGATTGCACACGGTAACGATGCACACGGTAACGATCGGACACGGTGTCGATTGCACACGTAACGATGCACACGGTAACCGATTGCACACGGTAACGATTGCACACGGTAACGATTGCCACGGTAACGATTGCAACGGTACGATTGCCACACGGTTGTCGATCGGACCCGGTAACGATTGCACACGGTGTCGATCGGACACGGTAACGATTGCACCCGGTAACGATTGCCACGGTAACGATTGCACACGGTAACGATTGCACACGGTAACGATTGCACACGGTGTCGATCGGACACGGTGTCGATTGCACACGGTGCCGATCGGAACGGTAACGATTGCACACGGTGCCGATTGACACGGTAACGATTGCACACGGTGCCGATGCACACGGTAACGATTGTACACGGTGTCGATCGGACACGGTGTCGATTGCACACGGTAACGATTGCACACGGTGTCGATCGGACACGGTAACCGATTGCACACGGTAACGATTGCACACGGTAACGATTGCACACGGTAACGATTGCACACGGTGTCGATCGGACACGGTAACGATTGCACACGGTGCCGATTGCACACGGTACGATCGGACACGGTGTCGATTGGCACACGGTAACGATTGCACCGGTAACGATTGCACACGGTAACGATTGCACACGGTAACGATTGCACACGGTACGATTGCACACGGTGTCGATCGGACACGGTAACGATTGGCACACTGGTGTCGATCGGACACGGTACGATTGCACACGGTGCCGATTGCAACACGGTAACGATGCACACGGTGTCGATCGGCCACGGGTCGATTGCACACGTAACGATATGGCACACCGTGTACGATTGCACACGGTGTCGATCGGACAGGTAACGATTGCACACGGTGCCGATTGCACACGGTAACGATTGTACACGGTGTCGATCGGGACACGGTGTCGATTGCACACGGTGCCGATCGGACACGGTAACGATTGCACACGGTGCCGATTGCACACGGTAACGATCGGACACGGTGTCGATTGCACACGGTAACGATTGCACACGGTAACGATTGCACACGGTAACGATTGCACACGGTAACGATTGCACACGGTAACGATTGCACACGGTGTCGATCGGACACGGTAACGATGCACACGGTGTCGATCGGACACGGTACGATTGCACACGGTACGATTGCACACGGTAACGATTGCACACGGTACCGATTGCACACGGTAACGATTGCAACACGGTGTCGATCGGACACGGTGTCGATTGCACACGGTGCCGATCGGACACGGTAACGATTGCACACGGTGCCGATTTGCACACGGTAACGATTGCACACGGTGCGATGGCACACGGTAACGATTGTACACGGTGTCGATCGGACACGGGTCGATTGCACACGGTGCCGATCGGACACGGTAACGATTGCACACGGTGCGATTGCACACGGTAACGATTGCACACGGTGGCCGATCGGACACGGTGTCGATTGCACACGGTAACGATTGCACACGGTAACGATTGCACACGGTAACGATTGCACACGGTGTACCGATCGCACACGGTAACCGATTGCACACGGTAACGATTGCACACGTAACGATTGCACACGGTGTCGATCGGACACGGTAACGATTGCACACGGTGTCGATCGGACACGTGTAACGATTGCACACGGTAACGATTGCACACGGTAACGATTGCACACGGTAACGATTGCACACGGTAACGATTGCACACGGTAACGATTGCACACGGTGTCGATCGGACACGGTGTCGATTGCACACGGTGCCGATCGGACACGGTAACGATTGCACACGGTGCCGATTGCACACGGTAACGATTGCAACACGGTGTCGATCGGACACGGTGTCGATTGCACACGGTAACGATTGCACACGTAACGATTGCACACGGTAACGATTGCACACGGTAACGATTGCACACGGTACGATTGCACACGGTGTCGATCGGACACGGTAACGATTGCACACGGTGTCGATCGGACACGGTAACGATTGCACACGGTACGATTGCACACGTAACGATTGCACACGGTAACGATTGCACACGGTAACGATTGCACACGGTAACGATTGCACACGTGTCGATCGGACACGGTAACGATTGCACACGGTAACGATTGCACACGGTGTCGATCGGACACGGTAACGATTGCACACGGTGTCGATCGGACACGGTGTCGATTGCACACGGTAACGATTGCACACGGTAACGATTGCACACGGTAACGATTGCACACGGTAACGATTGCACACGGTGTCGATCGGACACGGTAACGATTGCACACGGTGCCGATTGCACACGGTAAACGATTGTACACGGTGTCGATCGGACACGGTGTCGATTGCACACGGTGCCGATCGGACACGGTAACGATTGCACACGGTGCCGATTGCACACGGTAACGATTGCACACGGTGTCGATCGGACACGGTGTCGATTGCACACGGTAACGATTGCACACGGTAACGATTGCACACGGTAACACGATTGCACACGGTAACGATTGCACACGGTAACGATTGCACACGGTAACGATTGCACACGTTCGATCGCACACGGTACGATTGCACACGGTGTCGATCGGACACGGTAACGATTGCACACGGTAACGATTGCACACGGTAACGATTGCACACGGTAACGATTGCACACGGTAACGATTGCACACGGTGTCGATCGGACACGGTGTCGATTGCACACGGTGCCGATCGGACACGGTACGATTGCACACGGTCCGATTGCACACGGTAAGAGTGCACACGTGTCGATCGACACCGGTGTCGATTGCACACGGTAACGATTGCACACGGTAACGATTGCACACGGTAACGATTGCCACGGTAACGATTGCACACGGTGTCGATCGGACACGGTAACGATTGCACACGGTGTCGATCGGACACGGTAACGATTGCACACGGTGACGATTGCCCACGGTAACGATTGCACACGGTGTCGATCGGACACGGTGTACGATTGCACACGGTACGATGGCACACGGTACGATTGCACACGGTAACGATTGCACACGGTAACGATTGCACACGGTGTACGATCGGACACGGTAACGATTGCACACGGGTAACCGATTGCACACGTGTACGATCGGTACACGGTGTCGATCGTTGCACACGGTGTAACGATTGCACACGGTACCGATCTGCACACGGTACCGATCGTACACGGTGTTCGATCGGACACGGTACCGATCGCACACGGTAACGATTTGCCACACCGGTGTCGATTGCACACGGTAACGATTGCACACGGTGTCGATCGGACACGGTGTCGAAATTGCACACGGTAACGATTGCAACACGGGTAACGATTGCACACGGTAACGATTGCACACGGTAAACGATTGCACACCGGTGCCGATCGGACACGGTAACGATTGCACACGGTGTCGATCGGACAACGGTGTTTCACAAAAACGGTAACAATTGCACACGGTGCCGATTGCACACGGTAACGATTGTACACGGTGTCGATCGGACACGGTGTCGATTGCACACGGTGCCGATCGGACACGGTAACGATTGCACACGGTAACGATTGCAACACGTAACGATTGCACACGGTGTCGATCGGGGGGAACGGGGGCACACGGTAACGATTGCACACGGTAACGATTTGCACACGGTAACGATTGCAACACGGTAACGATTGCACACGGTAACGATTGCACACGGTAACGATTGCACACGGTGTCGATCGCACACGGTAACGATTGCACACGGTGTCGATCGGACACGGTAACGATTGCACACGGTACGATTGCACACGGTAACGATTGGTGGGCCACACGGTAACGATTGCACACGGTAACGATTGCACATAACGATCGGTGTCGATCGGACACGTGTCGATTGCACACGGTGCCGATCGGACACGGTAACGATTGCACCGGTGCCGATTGACACGGTAACGATTG